>NC_091174.1:45940316-46005090 GCF_040958095.1 Procambarus clarkii | reverse complement strand
AGTGTATGTGTGCAGTGTAGTGTATGTGTGCAGTGTAGTGTATGTGTTGTGTATGTGTTGTGTATGTGTAGTGTATGTGTAGTGTACGTGTAGTGTATGTGAAGTGCATGTGTATGTGTAATGTATGTGTAGTGTATGTGTGTAGTGTAGTGTATGTGTAGTGTATGTGTGTGGTGTAGTGTACGTGAAGTGATGTGTAGTGTACGTGTAGTGTACGTGTAGTGTATGTGTAGTGTATGTGTAGTGTATGTGTAGTGTACGTGTAGTGTATGTGTAGTATATGTATAGTGTATGTGTAGTGTATGTGTGTAGTGTAGTGTATGTGTAGTGTATGTGTGTGGTGTAGTGTACGTGAAGTGTATGTGTAGTGTACGTGTAGTGTACGTGTAGTGTATGTGTAGTGTATGTGTAGTGTATGTGTAGTGTACGTGTAGTGTATGTGTAGTGTATGTGTATGTGTAGTGGATGTGTAGTGTATGTATAGTGTTTCTGTAGTGTATGTGTAGTGTATGTGTAGTGTATGTGTGTAGTGTAGTGTACGTGAAGTGTATGTGTAGTGTAGTGTACGTGAAGTGTATGTGTAGTGTACGTGTAGTGTACGTGTAGTGTATGTGTAGTGTACGTGTAGAGTACGTGTAGTGTACGTGTAGTGTATGTGTTGTGTATGTTTAGTGTATGTGTAGTACACGTGTAGTGTATGTGTAGTGTATGTGTAGTGTATGTGTAGTGTATGTGTAGTGTACGTGTAGTGTACGTGTGGTGCATGTGTAGTGTATGTGTAGTGTATGTGTAGTGTATGTGTAGTGTACGTGTAGTGTATGTGTAGTGTATGTGTAGTGTATGTGTAGTGTATGTGTAGTGTACGTGTAGTGCACGTGTAATGTATGTGTAGTGTACGTGTAGTGTATGTGAATGTGTACGTGTAGTGTATGTGTAGTGTACGTGTAGTGTATATGTGTAGTGTAGTGTATGTGTAGTGTATGTGTAGTGTATGTGTAGTGTACGTGTAGTGTATCTGTAGTGTATGTGTGTAGTGTATGTGTAGTGTATGTGTCGTGTATGTCTATTGTATGTGTAGTCTATGTGTAGTGTACGTGTGGAGTACATGTAGTGCATGTGTAGTGTATGTGTAGTGTACGTGTAGTGTACGTGTAGTGTACGTGTAGTGTATGTGTAGTGTATGTGTAGTGTATGTGTAGTGCATGTGTGTAGTGTAGTGCATGTGTAGTGTATGTGTAGTGTACGTGTAGTGTATATGTGTAGTGTATGTGTAGTGTATGTGTAGTGTACGTGTAGTATATGTGTAGTGTACGTGTAGTGTACGTGAAGTGTATGTGTATTGTACGTGTAGTGTACATGTAGTATATGTGTAGTGTACGTGTAGTGCACGTGTAGTGTATGTGTAGTGTATGTGTAATGTATGTGTAGTACATGTGTAGTGTATGTGTAGTGAACGTGTAGTGTATATGTGTAGTGTATGTGTAGTATATGTGTATGTGTAGTGTACGTGTAGTGTATCTGTAGTGTATGTGTGTAGTGTATGTGTAGTGTATGTGTATTGTATGTGTAGTCTATGTGTAGTGTACGTGTGGAGTACGTGTAGTGCATGTGTAGTGTATGTGTAGTGTATATGTAGTGTACGTGTAGTGTACGTGTAGTGTACGTGTAGTGTATGTGTAGTGTATGTGTAGTGTACGTGTAGTGCATGTGTAGTGTACGTGTAGTGTATGTGTAGTATATGTGTAGTGTATGTGTGAAGTGTATGTGTAGTGTATGTGTGTAGTGTAGTGTATGTGTAGTGTATGTGTAGTGCACGTGTAGTGTATGTGTAGTGTACGTGTAGTATATGTGTAGTGTATGTGTGAAGTGTATGTGTAGTGTATGTGTAGTGTATGTGTATTGTACGTGTATTGTATGTGTAGTCTGTGTGTAGTGTACGTGTAGTGTACGTGTAGTCTATGTGTAGTGTATGTGTAGTGTACGTGTAGTGTATGTGTATGTGTAGTGTATGTGTAGTGTATGTGTAGTGTATGTGTAGTGTATGTGTAGTGTATGTGTATGTGTAGTGTATGTGTAGTGTATGTGTAGTGTATGTGTGTAGTGTAGTGTACGTGAAGTGTATGTGTAGTGTAGTGTACGTGAAGTGTATGTGTAGTGTACGTGTAGTGTACGTGTAGTGTATGTGTAGTGTACGTGTAGAGTACGTGTAGTGTACGTGTAGTGTATGTGTTGTGTATGTTTAGTGTATGTGTAGTAAACGTGTAGTGTATGTGTAGTGTATGTGTAGTGTATGTGTAGTGTACGTGTAGTGTATGTGTAGTGCATGTGTAGTGTATGTGTAGTGTATGTGTAGTGTATGTGTAGTGTACGTGTAGTGTATGTGTAGTGTATGTGTAGTGTATGTGTAGTGTATGTGTAGTGTACGTGTAGTGCACGTGTAATGTATGTGTAGTGTACGTGTAGTGTATGTGAATGTGTACGTGTAGTGTATGTGTAGTGTACGTGTAGTGTATATGTGTAGTGTAGTGTATGTGTAGTGTATGTGTAGTGTATGTGTAGTGTACGTGTAGTGTATCTGTAGTGTATGTGTGTAGTGTATGTGTAGTGTATGTGTAGTGTATGTCTATTGTATGTGTAGTCTATGTGTAGTGTACGTGTGGAGTACATGTAGTGCATGTGTAGTGTATGTGTAGTGTACGTGTAGTGTACGTGTAGTGTACGTGTAGTGTATGTGTAGTGTATGTGTAGTGTATGTGTAGTGCATGTGTGTAGTGTAGTGTATGTGTAGTGCATGTGTAGTGTATGTGTAGTGTACGTGTAGTGTATATGTGTAGTGTATGTGTAGTGTATGTGTAGTGTACGTGTAGTATATGTGTAGTGTACGTGTAGTGTACGTGAAGTGTATGTGTAGTGTACGTGTAGTGTACATGTAGTATATGTGTAGTGTACGTGTAGTGTACGTGTAGTGTATGTGTAGTGTATGTGTAATGTATGTGTAGTACATGTGTAGTGTATGTGTAGTGAACGTGTAATGTATATGTGTAGTGTATGTGTAATGTATGTGTATGTGTAGTGTACGTGTAGTGTATCTGTAGTGTATGTGTGTAGTGTATGTGTAGTGTATGTGTATTGTATGTGTAGTCTATATGTAGTGTACGTGTGGAGTACTTGTAGTGCATGTGTAGTGTATGTGTAGTGTATATGTAGTGTACGTGTAGTGTACGTGTAGTGTACCTGTAGTGTATGTGTAGTGTATGTGTAGTGTATGTGTAGTGCATGTGTAGTGTACGTGTAGTGTATGTGTAGTATATGTGTAGTGAATGTGTAGTGTATGTGTGTAGTGTAGTGTATGTGTAGTGTATGTGTAGTGTATGTGTAGTGCATGTGTAGTGTATGTGTAGTGTACGTGTAGTATATGTGTAGTGTATGTGTGAAGTGTATGTGTAGTGTATGTGTAGTGTATGTGTATTGTATGTGTATTGTATGTGTAGTCTGTGTGTAGTGTATGTGTAGTGTACGTGTAGTCTATGTGTAGTGTATGTGTAGTGTACGTGTAGTGTATGTGTATGTGTAGTGTATGTGTAGTGTATGTGTAGTGTATGTGTAGTGTATGTGTATGTGTAGTGTATGTGTAGTGTATGTGTAGTGTACGTGTAGTGTACGTGTAGTGTATGTGAAGTGCATGTGTATGTGTAGTGTATGTTTAGTGTATGTGTAGTGTATGTGTAGTGTTTGTGTAGTGTATGTGTAGTGTGTGTGTAGTGTGTGTGTAGTGTATGTGTCGTGTACGTGTAGTGTACGTGTAGTGTACTTGTAGTGTATGTGTAGTGTATGTGAAGTGTATGTGTAGTGCACGTGTAGTGTATGTGTAGTGTACGTGTAGTGTATATGTGTAGTGTACGTGTAGGGTATGTGTAGTGTATGTGTATGTGTTGTGTATGTGAAGTGTATGTGTAGTGTACGTGGTGTAGTGTATGTGTATTTTATGTGTAGTGTATGTGTAGTGTATGTGTATGTGTTGTGTATGTGAAGTGTATGTGTAGTGTACGTGGTGTAGTGTATGTGTATTTTATGTGTAGTGTATGTGTAGTGTGTGCAGTGTATGTGTGGTGTACGTGTATTCTATGTGTAGTGAATGTGTAGTGTATGTGAAGTGTACGTGTAGTGTATGTGTGAAGTGTAGTGTATGTGTAGTGTATGTGTAGTGTACGTATAGTGTACGTGTAGTGTACGTGTAGTGTATGTGTAGTATATGTGTAGTGTATGTGAAATGTATGTGTAGTGTATGTGTGTAGTGTAGTGTATGTGTAGTGTAAGTGTAGTGTATGTGTAGTGCATGTGTAGTTTATGTGTAGTGTACGTGTAGTGTACGTGTAGGGTATGTGTAGTGTATGTGTATGTGAAGTGTATGTGAAGTGTATGTGTAGTGTACGTGGTGTAGTGTATGTGTATTTTATGTGTAGTGTATGTGAAGTGTGTGCAGTGTATGTGTGGTGTACGTGTATTCTATGTGTAGTGTATGTGTAGTGTATATGTGTAGTGTATGTGTAGTGTATGTGTAGTGTATGTGTAGTGTATGTGTAGCGTACGTGTAGTGTATGTGTTGTGTATGTGTATGTGTAGTGTATGTGAAGTGTATGTGTAGTGTACGTGGTGTAGTGTATGTGTATTTTATGTGTAGTGTATGTGTAGTGTGTGCAGTGTATGTGTGGTGTACGTGTATTCTATGTGTAGTGAATGTGTAGTGTATGTGAAGTGTACGTGTAGTGTATGAGTAGTGTATGTGTAGTGTACGTGTAGTGTACGTGTAGTGTACGTGTAGTGTATGTGTAGTGTATGTGAAATGTATGTGTAGTGTATGTGTGTAGTGTAGTGTATGTGTAGTGTAAGTGTAGTGTATGTGTAGTGCATGTGTAGTTTATGTGTAGTGTACGTGTAGTGTATGAGTAGTGTATGTTTAGTGTATGTGTAGTGTATGTGTAGTATATGTGTAGTGTATGTGTAATGTTTGTGTAGTGTATGTGTAGTGTATGAGTAGTGTACGTGTAGTGTACGTGAATGTGTATGTGTAGTGTTACTGTAGTGTATGTGTAGTGTACGTGTAGTGTATGTGTAGTGTACGTGTAGTGTACGTGTAGTGTATGTGTAGTGTATGTGAAGTGTATGTGTAGTGTACGTGTAGTGTACGTGTAGTGTATGTGTAGTGTACGTGTAGTGTATGTGAATGTGTAAGTGTAGTGTATGTGTAGTGTACGTGTAGTGTATATGTGTAGTGTAGTGTATGTGTAGTGTATGTGGAATGTTTGTGTAGTGTACGTGTAGTGTATGTGCAGTGTATGTGTAGTGTATGTGTAGTGTACGTGTAGTGTATATGTGTAGTGTAGTGTACGTGAAGTGTATGTGTAGTGTAGTGTACGTGAAGTGTATGTGTAGTGTACGTGTAGTGTACGTGTAGTGTATGTGTAGTGTACGTGTAGAGTACGTGTAGTGTACGTGTAGTGTATGTGTTGTGTATGTTTAGTGTATGTGTAGTACACGTGTAGTGTATGTGTAGTGTATGTGTAGTGTATGTGTAGTGTATGTGTAGTGTACGTGTAGTGTACGTGTGGTGCATGTGTAGTGTATGTGTAGTGTATGTGTAGTGTATGTGTAGTGTACGTGTAGTGTATGTGTAGTGTATGTGTAGTGTATGTGTAGTGTATGTGTAGTGTACGTGTAGTGCACGTGTAATGTATGTGTAGTGTACGTGTAGTGTATGTGAATGTGTACGTGTAGTGTATGTGTAGTGTACGTGTAGTGTATATGTGTAGTGTAGTGTATGTGTAGTGTATGTGTAGTGTATGTGTAGTGTACGTGTAGTGTATCTGTAGTGTATGTGTGTAGTGTATGTGTAGTGTATGTGTCGTGTATGTCTATTGTATGTGTAGTCTATGTGTAGTGTACGTGTGGAGTACATGTAGTGCATGTGTAGTGTATGTGTAGTGTACGTGTAGTGTACGTGTAGTGTACGTGTAGTGTATGTGTAGTGTATGTGTAGTGTATGTGTAGTGCATGTGTGTAGTGTAGTGCATGTGTAGTGTATGTGTAGTGTACGTGTAGTGTATATGTGTAGTGTATGTGTAGTGTATGTGTAGTGTACGTGTAGTATATGTGTAGTGTACGTGTAGTGTACGTGAAGTGTATGTGTATTGTACGTGTAGTGTACATGTAGTATATGTGTAGTGTACGTGTAGTGCACGTGTAGTGTATGTGTAGTGTATGTGTAATGTATGTGTAGTACATGTGTAGTGTATGTGTAGTGAACGTGTAGTGTATATGTGTAGTGTATGTGTAGTATATGTGTATGTGTAGTGTACGTGTAGTGTATCTGTAGTGTATGTGTGTAGTGTATGTGTAGTGTATGTGTATTGTATGTGTAGTCTATGTGTAGTGTACGTGTGGAGAACGTGTAGTGCATGTGTAGTGTATGTGTAGTGTATATGTAGTGTACGTGTAGTGTACGTGTAGTGTACGTGTAGTGTATGTGTAGTGTATGTGTAGTGTACGTGTAGTGCATGTGTAGTGTACGTGTAGTGTATGTGTAGTATATGTGTAGTGTATGTGTGAAGTGTATGTGTAGTGTATGTGTGTAGTGTAGTGTATGTGTAGTGTATGTGTAGTGCACGTGTAGTGTATGTGTAGTGTACGTGTAGTATATGTGTAGTGTATGTGTGAAGTGTATGTGTAGTGTATGTGTAGTGTATGTGTATTGTACGTGTATTGTATGTGTAGTCTGTGTGTAGTGTACGTGTAGTGTACGTGTAGTCTATGTGTAGTGTATGTGTAGTGTACGTGTAGTGTATGTGTATGTGTAGTGTATGTGTAGTGTATGTGTAGTGTATGTGTAGTGTATGTGTAGTGTATGTGTATGTGTAGTGTATGTGTAGTGTATGTGTAGTGTATGTGTGTAGTGTAGTGTACGTGAAGTGTATGTGTAGTGTAGTGTACGTGAAGTGTATGTGTAGTGTACGTGTAGTGTACGTGTAGTGTATGTGTAGTGTACGTGTAGAGTACGTGTAGTGTACGTGTAGTGTATGTGTTGTGTATGTTTAGTGTATGTGTAGTACACGTGTAGTGTATGTGTAGTGTATGTGTAGTGTATGTGTAGTGTACGTGTAGTGTATGTGTAGTGCATGTGTAGTGTATGTGTAGTGTATGTGTAGTGTATGTGTAGTGTACGTGTAGTGTATGTGTAGTGTATGTGTAGTGTATGTGTAGTGTATGTGTAGTGTACGTGTAGTGCACGTGTAATGTATGTGTAGTGTACGTGTAGTGTATGTGAATGTGTACGTGTAGTGTATGTGTAGTGTACGTGTAGTGTATATGTGTAGTGTAGTGTATGTGTAGTGTATGTGTAGTGTATGTGTAGTGTACGTGTAGTGTATCTGTAGTGTATGTGTGTAGTGTATGTGTAGTGTATGTGTAGTGTATGTCTATTGTATGTGTAGTCTATGTGTAGTGTACGTGTGGAGTACATGTAGTGCATGTGTAGTGTATGTGTAGTGTACGTGTAGTGTACGTGTAGTGTACGTGTAGTGTATGTGTAGTGTATGTGTAGTGTATGTGTAGTGCATGTGTGTAGTGTAGTGCATGTGTAGTGTATGTGTAGTGTACGTGTAGTGTATATGTGTAGTGTATGTGTAGTGTATGTGTAGTGTACGTGTAGTATATGTGTAGTGTACGTGTAGTGTACGTGAAGTGTATGTGTAGTGTACGTGTAGTGTACATGTAGTATATGTGTAGTGTATGTGTAGTGTACGTGTAGTGTATGTGTAGTGTATGTGTAATGTATGTGTAGTACATGTGTAGTGTATGTGTAGTGAACGTGTAATGTATATGTGTAGTGTATGTGTAATGTATGTGTATGTGTAGTGTACGTGTAGTGTATCTGTAGTGTATGTGTGTAGTGTATGTGTAGTGTATGTGTATTGTATGTGTAGTCTATATGTAGTGTACGTGTGGAGTACTTGTAGTGCATGTGTAGTGTATGTGTAGTGTATATGTAGTGTACGTGTAGTGTACGTGTAGTGTACCTGTAGTGTATGTGTAGTGTATGTGTAGTGTATGTGTAGTGCATGTGTAGTGTACGTGTAGTGTATGTGTAGTATATGTGTAGTGAATGTGTAGTGTATGTGTGTAGTGTAGTGTATGTGTAGTGTATGTGTAGTGTATGTGTAGTGCATGTGTAGTGTATGTGTAGTGTACGTGTAGTATATGTGTAGTGTATGTGTGAAGTGTATGTGTAGTGTATGTGTAGTGTATGTGTATTGTATGTGTATTGTATGTGTAGTCTGTGTGTAGTGTATGTGTAGTGTACGTGTAGTCTATGTGTAGTGTATGTGTAGTGTACGTGTAGTGTATGTGTATGTGTAGTGTATGTGTAGTGTATGTGTAGTGTATGTGTAGTGTATGTGTATGTGTAGTGTATGTGTAGTGTATGTGTAGTGTACGTGTAGTGTACGTGTAGTGTATGTGAAGTGCATGTGTATGTGTAGTGTATGTTTAGTGTATGTGTAGTGTATGTGTAGTGTTTGTGTAGTGTATGTGTAGTGTGTGTGTAGTGTGTGTGTAGTGTATGTGTCGTGTACGTGTAGTGTACGTGTAGTGTACTTGTAGTGTATGTGTAGTGTATGTGAAGTGTATGTGTAGTGCACGTGTAGTGTATGTGTAGTGTACGTGTAGTGTATATGTGTAGTGTACGTGTAGGGTATGTGTAGTGTATGTGTATGTGTTGTGTATGTGAAGTGTATGTGTAGTGTACGTGGTGTAGTGTATGTGTATTTTATGTGTAGTGTATGTGTAGTGTATGTGTATGTGTTGTGTATGTGAAGTGTATGTGTAGTGTACGTGGTGTAGTGTATGTGTATTTTATGTGTAGTGTATGTGTAGTGTGTGCAGTGTATGTGTGGTGTACGTGTATTCTATGTGTAGTGAATGTGTAGTGTATGTGAAGTGTACGTGTAGTGTATGTGTGAAGTGTAGTGTATGTGTAGTGTATGTGTAGTGTACGTATAGTGTACGTGTAGTGTACGTGTAGTGTATGTGTAGTATATGTGTAGTGTATGTGAAATGTATGTGTAGTGTATGTGTGTAGTGTAGTGTATGTGTAGTGTAAGTGTAGTGTATGTGTAGTGCATGTGTAGTTTATGTGTAGTGTACGTGTAGTGTACGTGTAGGGTATGTGTATGTGTAGTGTATGTGAAGTGTATGTGTAGTGTACGTGGTGTAGTGTATGTGTATTTTATGTGTAGTGTATGTGTAGTGTGTGCAGTGTATGTGTGGTGTACGTGTATTCTATGTGTAGTGTATGTGTAGTGTATATGTGTAGTGTATGTGTAGTGTATGTGTAGTGTATGTGTAGTGTATGTGTAGCGTACGTGTAGTGTATGTGTTGTGTATGTGTATGTGTAGTGTATGTGAAGTGTATGTGTAGTGTACGTGGTGTAGTGTATGTGTATTTTATGTGTAGTGTATGTGTAGTGTGTGCAGTGTATGTGTGGTGTACGTGTATTCTATGTGTAGTGAATGTGTAGTGTATGTGAAGTGTACGTGTAGTGTATGAGTAGTGTATGTGTAGTGTACGTGTAGTGTACGTGTAGTGTACGTGTAGTGTATGTGTAGTGTATGTGAAATGTATGTGTAGTGTATGTGTGTAGTGTAGTGTATGTGTAGTGTAAGTGTAGTGTATGTGTAGTGCATGTGTAGTTTATGTGTAGTGTACGTGTAGTGTATGAGTAGTGTATGTTTAGTGTATGTGTAGTGTATGTGTAGTATATGTGTAGTGTATGTGTAATGTTTGTGTAGTGTATGTGTAGTGTATGAGTAGTGTACGTGTAGTGTACGTGAATGTGTATGTGTAGTGTTACTGTAGTGTATGTGTAGTGTACGTGTAGTGTATGTGTAGTGTACGTGTAGTGTACGTGTAGTGTATGTGTAGTGTATGTGTAGTGTATGTGTAGTGTACGTGTAGTGTACGTGTAGTGTATGTGTAGTGTACGTGTAGTGTATGTGAATGTGTAAGTGTAGTGTATGTGTAGTGTACGTGTAGTGTATATGTGTAGTGTAGTGTATGTGTAGTGTATGTGGAATGTTTGTGTAGTGTACGTGTAGTGTATGTGCAGTGTATGTGTAGTGTATGTGTAGTGTACGTGTAGTGTATATGTGTAGTGTACTGTATATGTAGTGTATGTGTAGTGTATGTGTAGTGTATGTGTAGTGTATGTGGAGTGTTTGTGTAGTGTACGTGTAGTGTATGTGTAGTGTATGTGTAGTGTATGTGTAGTGTATGTGTAGCATACGTGTAGTGTACGTGTAGTGTATGTGTAGTGTATGTGTAGTGTACATGTAGTGTATGTGTAGTGTATGTGTAGTGTATGTGTAGTGTATGTGTAGTGTGTGCAGTGTATGTGTGGTGTACGTGTATTCTATGTGTAGTGAATGTGTAATGTACTTGTAGTGTACATGTAGTGTACGTGTAGTGTATGTGTATGTGTAGTGTATGTGTAGTGTACGTTTAGTGTATGTGTAGTGTATGTGTAGTTTAGTGTAGTGTATGTGTAGTTTAGTGTAGTGTATGTATGCAGTGTAGTGTATGTGTAGTGTGTGTGTTGTGTATGTGTAGAGTATGTGTAGTGTACGTGTAGTGTATGCGTAGTGTATGTGTATGTGTAGTGTATGTGTAGTGTATGAATAGTGTTTGTGTAGTGTATGTGTAGTGTATGTGTAGTGTATGTGTGTAGTGTAGTGTACGTGAAGTGTATGTGTAGTGTACGTGTAGTGTACGTGTAGTGTATGTGTAGTGTACGTGTAGTGTACGTGTAGGGTATGTGTAGTGTATGTATAGTGTATGTGTAATGTATGTGTAGTACACGTGTAGTGTATGTGTAGTGAACGTGTAGTGTATATGAGTAGTGTATGTGTAGTGTATGTGTAGTGTACGTGTAGTGTATCTGTAGTGTATGTGTGTAGTGTATGTGTAGTGTATGTGTAGTGTATGTGTATTGTATGTGTAGTCTATGTGTAGTGTACGTGTAGAGTACGTGTAGTGCATGTGTAGTGTATGTGTAGTGTATGTGTAGTGTACGTGTAGTGTACGTGTAGTGTACGTGTAGTGTATGTGTAGTGTATGTTAGTGTATGTGTAATGTACGTGTAGTGCATGTGTGTAGTGTAGTGTATGTGTAGTGTATGTGTAGTGTATGTGTAGTGCACGTGTAGTGTATGTGTAGTGTACGTGTAGTGTATGTGTGTAGTGTATGTGTAGTGTATGTGTAGTATATGTGTATTGTATGTGTAGTCTGTGTGTAGTGTACGTGTAGTGTACGTGTAGTGTGTGTGTAGTGTATGTGTAGTGTATGTGTAGTGTACGTGTAGTGTATGTGTAGTGTATGTGTATGTGTAGTGTATGTGTAGTGTATGTGTAGTGTATGTGTAGTGAACGTGTAGTGTATGTGTAGTGTATGTGTATGTGTAGTGTATGTGTAGTGTATGTGTAGTGTACGTGTAGTGTATGTGTAGTGTATGTGTAGTGTATGTGTATGTGTAGTGTATGTGTAGTGTATGAGTAGTGTATGTGTAGTGTACGTGTAGTGTATGTGTAGTGTATGTGTATGTGTAGTGTATGTGTAGTGTATGTGTAGTGTGTGTGTAGTGTATGTGTAGTGTATGTGTGTAGTGTACGTGTAGGATATGTGTAGTGTACGTGTAGTGTATGTGTAGTGCATGTGTATGTATAGTGTATATGTAGTGTATGTGTAGTGTATGTGTGTAGTGTAGTGTATGTGTGTAGTGTAGTGTATGTGTAGTGTATGTGTAGTGTATGTGTAGTGTACGTGTAGTGTATGTGTACTGTATGTGTAGTGTATGTGTAGTGTACGTGTAGTGTACGTGAAGTGTATGTGTAGTGTACGTGTAGTGTACGTGTAGTGTACGTGTAGTGTATGTGTAGTGTATGTGTAGTGTATGTGTAGTGTACGCGTGGTGTATGTGTTGGGTACGTTTAGTGTATGTGTAGTGTACGTGTAGCGTACGTGTAGTGTATGTGTAGTGTATGTGCAGTGTATGAGTAGTGTACATGTAGTGTATGTGTAGTGTATGTGTAGTGTTTTTGTTGTGTACGTGTAGTGTATGTGTATGTGTGGTGTATGTGTAGTGTACGTTGTTATGATCTCAGCCTGCAGGAGAAACGAGTCTCCCTTCTTGAGAGTTATTCAGCAAGCCTGACCTAACTAGAAGGTCTAGCAAATATTGAGGTGATAACCCATATGAAAAATGGCTGGTTGGATATGTAAAACAATTTAAGATTATGGGCAGTAAGTAAGGAAATAGATAAATGACTGGCTAGGAGATGTGGACATTTTGCTGGAGGCGTGAGGCTCGCTTCCGGAGGACCTTGACCTCACTTGAGTGCCAGACATCGCAGGGGGAAGCCGCGCTCCATTTGAGCTCCCGCCAGAAGGGAACCCCTAGTGATATATCTCTAAGAGAAGAGAAGTGTGCAGACGTGCCAGCTGTGGAATTGAGCTGAGAACGTTGTGGTGTCAAGTCTTGGACGGCGAGGAGAGTTTAATAAGCTGCTCAGAGGCACTTTCGTGGGCTGTGTGGAGCGCCCTGACCAGACGCCGTAAGAGGGAAAGCGCCCTCGATCAGTTAATCTGTGGTTTGTTTTTTGGGGAAGAAGTTGCTGAGAACTTCGAAGCCAGCAGATGAAGTAGCTGATGAGACTCCAAGGTAGTGGAGCAGAGGACCTCGAGCTGTGAGGAGAAGCAGCAGTGAAGAGGAGTGTCACGTGCTTCTGTAGAGGTGGAGAAGCACCATAGTTGCTCAAGGAAACTTCATGGTGTAGCAGCCAAGAGAGCTGTGGAGGACCCTAGCAGAAGGGTGAAGCACCGTAGTTACTCAAGGAAACTTCATGATAGCAGCCTGGAGGAGCTGCAGAGGATCCTGGTAGTGAAGCCCGGAAGAACCTAAGGATATTAGGGTAGTGAACTTCCAGAGGTGGAAGGGGAAGTTCTGGTGCATTACTTATAGGGAGTTGATAGTGTTTGGTTGTCATTAGCGTGCAAGACGCAGTGAGAGGTGAGTGACTGTTGGCATTCTTACGTCAAGGAGTTTTTTATACTGAAGTATCAATGAACATTTATACTGGTATATGTTATTGCATTCAAATGCTGATTTTCTATATATATATATGTTATCTTGCTGATAGTGCAACAGTGTATGTAAACTTGATCAACTTGAGGAGGTTGATAGTATCAGGTGGTGAACCAGGAGATAGGATACCACTTGATAAGCTGATAATAGAGTTCTGATGGTGTTGGAGTGCAACCTGATTGTGATATTATAGAGTATAGGATTCATTATTATTATATGTGTGTATGTATCGTGTATGTGCTTTGTCCAGTAAATGTGTCACAATTTGCTGGTGTTTGCCCTTGTCCTAGTGAGGCTTCCCAGGAGGTAGTAAAGAAGGAGAGAGAGAGAGAAAGAACCAAGAACCACTGCCGTGGACAGGGTAGGAGGTAATACTAGTAAGTCATAGGGGATTGAGGAGATCATATCTCATAAGGAGAGAGTGGGGAGTCACAGCAGCTCGAGTGGGTGTGTGCACGTGACAACGAGGCTAAGTGTTGGAGCCGCATCCCCTAAACGTGTGACGTTGAGCCCCTCTCCAAGAGCCAGAAGCGCCAAGGGTGATCTCCTAGTATAAGCACTCTGCCGAGTTGTGGGTTGGGTTGTCCATAGAGAAGGATCAACGACGACAACACCAATCAACCCACAGTCTATAATAAATTGGGGGCCTGTCCGGGAGAGCTGAACTGACACACCCACACCCTGTCCAAGAGTGGATTTGTACACCCCTGCTGAGATAAACTGTGTGACCGCAGGTGTATACTCTCTCTCTTGGGAAGACTCACAGGACAAAGATGGATAAGGTGCAAGCGTTTGTGGAGTCAGGCAAGCCTGAGGACTTAGAAGGTTGCACGAGGGATCAATTGAAACAAATAGCAGAAAAATGTGGCATTAGGTTGAAAGCATCTAAAGTAGCTGGGATGAAGGATGAGATCCTGAGGCAGTTAAGAGCCAAAAATGAAGCGGCAGAGCAAGGAGCCCAAAAAGGAGCTGAAAGTGGAAAGGAGGATGATGGGCAGGATGAAGTGAGATCCCAGGGATCGAGTAGGAGCAGCAAGAGTAGCCGCAGTAGCAGGAGTAGCCGAAATAGGAGCTTGGAGAGATTCCAGTTAGAGCTCCAGATGCAGCAACAACGAGAAGACAAGGAGAGACAGTTCCAGCTGGAAAAGATGAAATTAGAACTCCAAATGAAAAATGAAGCAGAGAAGGAAAAAGAAAAAAAACCAGACTGGAAATAGAAAAAGAGAAAGCAAGACTAGAGGTGGAGAAAGAAAAAGAGAAAACCAGAGTAAGGGAACTGGAGTTGGAACAGGAGAAAGAAAAAGCCCAAGTCGAAAAAGAAAAAGAGAGAACAAAACAAATGCAGATAGAAGCGAATAGAACCTTGGCTGAGCAAAGGATTGAACATGGGTTGCCAGAGAGCACCACCCAGGTATCACACCCACCAGATGTTAGGGTTAGGGAGAAGGACATTCCCTTGTTTGTTCCCGAAGAGGCAGAGAGCTTTTTCGAGCACTTTGAAAAAGTAGCCAGCATCAAGGAGTGGCCACAGGAGGAATGGGCCCAGCTGGTCCAGTTAAGATTGACCGGTGCAGCCAGGGAGGCATACACCCAATTGTCACTGGAAGAGTGCCAGGATTATGCCACGGTAAAGAGCAGCATATTGCGTTCGTTTCAGTTAACCCCAGAAGCTTATAGAAAGCGTTTCAGAGAGATGGTGAAAGTTGGAGCATGTACGTTTGCTGAGACAGCAAGAGATCTGGAAAGACGATTCCAGAAGTGGATTGAGGCTGCTGGAGTTGGATCTTACGCTGACCTGAAGCAACTGATGGTCATGAAGAAGTTCTTGGAGATGATGCATCCCGAAACAAAGTTCAAGATCCAAGAAGCAGGGATAATGGAGGTGAAAGATGCCGCAGATAGGGCGGATATGATTACTGAAGCGTACAAGAGCTTGAGGGAGAACAGAGTGAGAAGCGAGGTGAGACGCAGCAATAGCAGATCCAGTGGAGTCTGGGGAGGAAGAAATTATGAGAGACCCAGAAGAGTCTGGGGTGAAAACAAATTTGATAAATGGGCAGATAAAAGTAAGTACCCTAAAACTCAGAAGAGTAGGTCGCGCACTTCGTCTGAAAGTGAGCATGGAGGAGCTAAACGAGAAACTAATCGTTATCTAGGGAATCAAGAGTCCAATAAAGCTCCACAGAGTACGAGTAGTACATCTGGCCCGAGGAACTCCAATACGAGTGGGCAGAGTCAGAGCTACTCTGGTACATATAGAAGAGACTTTTCCCAGATGAGATGTTACAATTGTAACGGATTGGGTCACGTGATGCGAGATTGTCGGCAGGGCAAGAGAGTTGTGACCCTGGCCATGTGTGACCCCCGAAGCAAATATATTAATGTGTTCCAAGACAAACCACAGAGAGCGAACTTAGTGAACGAGAGGTATAGGCCGTTCATGAGCAAAGGTTGGATCAGTGTAGGAGGTCAACCTGAGGTAGAAGTTGGTATCTTAAGAGATACCGGAGCTAATCAGAGCTTGATTGCGAGAAGCCTGATTGGGAATGGTCGACGGTTAGCTGGCAGTGGGAAGATGAAAGTATATGGGTTATTGTCTGAGAGTGACATGCCCGTTTGTACTGTCCAGCTAAGGTCGGAATATGTGTCGGCGGAGGTGATGTTGGGAGTGTGCCCCGACATACCTATTCCAGGAGTCCAAGTGATCCTGGGGAATGACTTGTGCGGAACAAAGGTGTTGCCGAGAGTCGTAGCGGAGACTGTGCCAGAGGAGTGCCCAGAAGGCCACTGCACGGGTGGGACACCTGAAAGTGTGAACCTGACTGACATCCGAGGAGATGAGTCAGGAGACCGCCAAGCCATTGAGTACCCTGTCTCGGTAGTGACGAAGGCAGAGGTGGCCGACAAGGAAGACGCTGGAGAAGATGAGACAGTGTCGATTAAACCGGTAGAAGACATCGACGTAGATATAGCGTGGCTGTTTGATGAAGGTCCAGCCCAGGCAAATGGAGTCTCGGTGAGGTCGAAAGTGAGGATGACCCAGCCGAAGAAGAATCACGTGAAGAGAGCAGACCTGAGTAGAGCCCAGACTGCTGAAATTAAGAGTCGGAAGGCGAATGAAACTGTGCTGAGTAGGAATGAGGAAAGATGTGGACATACGGAGGACGAGAGTAGAGCGTCAAATGGTCCACGAGCACAGAGGCATATGGATAATGGAGTTAAGTTGCGGGAAATGTCAAGAGTTGACATGTTTCACAGAAAACGTGGAGGAGAGATGGTGAAGAGTAATAGCCGAGAAAATGAAAGGAGAAGAGACAGTATGTGTGGAGAGATGCTTACGAGCACTCTGGGAGAGGCAAGGCGACGTGTACGGTCGAGTGCTGTTGGATGTAATACAGTGCCCGAAGAAACTTTTAGGGAACGAAGAAGAGTTGAAGGAGAAGAAATGGAGTGATATAGAGGTGAGAAGTGTGAGAAGAGGATGACGATACAAGCATGGAGGAATAGAAGAAAGCCGAGGACTCGATGGAGGTCAAACAGGATGAGGTCTCGGATAAATGAGGAGACGAAAGGGAGAATCGTCGGTGAAGACGAGCGAGTGAAGTATGACGACAGGAGACGGAAGTATAATGGCAGTAGATGGAAGTATGAAGACGACAGAGGAGATACAGACAGCAGATGTCTGACTCTGGACGTGAAGAGAAGAAGACGAGGAAATGGAGGGTGGAAACAATAAGTAGAGTGGACCAATGGATTGCAGGCGTCCAAGGAGGACAGCCTAGCCAAGAGGTGCCAGAGAAGTCAAATCGTTTGTGAGAAGACCATGTTTCTGGAGAGTTGTGAGCCGGATGTTGCAAGGAGCAACGAACTAATTGTAGACTCTTAAGGGAGTACGTAAGCAGATCAACCGTTCGAACCAATCGGTTGAAGAACGAGACAGTGTGGTGGCGGATGTATTATCCCGAGCTTTGCCACTGGAATAACTCTCAAAAATAAGGGGAGGGGAGTGTTATGATCTCAGCCTGCAGGAGAAACGAGTCTCCCTTCTTGAGAGTTATTCAGCAAGCCTGACCTAACTAGAAGGTCTAGCAAATATTGAGGTGATAACCCATATGAAAAATGGCTGGTTGGATATGTAAAACAATTTAAGATTATGGGCAGTAAGTAAGGAAATAGATAAATGACTGGCTAGGAGATGTGGACATTTTGCTGGAGGCGTGAGGCTCGCTTCCGGAGGACCTTGACCTCACTTGAGTGCCAGACATCGCAGGGGGAAGCCGCGCTCCATTTGAGCTCCCGCCAGAAGGGAACCCCTAGTGATATATCTCTAAGAGAAGAGAAGTGTGCAGACGTGCCAGCTGTGGAATTGAGCTGAGAACGTTGTGGTGTCAAGTCTTGGACGGCGAGGAGAGTTTAATAAGCTGCTCAGAGGCATTTTCGTGGGCTGTGTGGAGCGCCCTGACCAGACGCCGTCAGAGGGAAAGCGGCCTCGATCAGTTAATCTGTGGTTTGTTTTTTGGGGAAGAAGTTGCTGAGAACTTCGAAGCCAGCAGATGAAGTAGCTGATGAGACTCCAAGGTAGTGGAGCAGAGGACCTCGAGCTGTGAGGAGAAGCAGCAGTGAAGAGGAGTGTCACGTGCTTCTGTAGAGGTGGAGAAGCACCATAGTTGCTCAAGGAAACTTCATGGTGTAGCAGCCAAGAGAGCTGTGGAGGACCCTAGCAGAAGGGTGAAGCACCGTAGTTACTCAAGGAAACTTCATGATAGCAGCCTGGAGGAGCTGCAGAGGATCCTGGTAGTGAAGCCCGGAAGAACCTAAGGATATTAGGGTAGTGAACTTCCAGAGGTGGAAGGGGAAGTTCTGGTGGATTACTTATAGGGAGTTGATAGTGTTTGGTTGTCATTAGCGTGCAAGACGCAGTGAGAGGTGAGTGACTGTTGGCATTTTTACGTCAAGGAGTTTTTTATACTGAAGTATCAATGAACATTTATACTGGTATATGTTATTGCATTCAAATGCTGATTTTCTATATATATATGTTATCTTGCTGATAGTGCAACAGTGTATGTAAACTTGATCAACTTGAGGAGGTTGATAGTATCAGGTGGTGAACCAGGAGATAGGATACCACTTGATAAGCTGATAATAGAGTTCTGATGGTGTTGGAGTGCAACCTGATTGTGATATTATAGAGTATAGGATTCATTATTATTATATGTGTGTATGTATCGTGTATGTGCTTTGTCCAGTAAATGTGTCACAATTTGCTGGTGTTTGCCCTTGTCCTAGTGAGGCTTCCCAGGAGGTAGTAAAGAAGGAGAGAGAGAGAGAAAGAACCAAGAACCACTGCCGTGGACAGGGTAGGAGGTAATACTAGTAAGTCATAGGGGATTGAGGAGATCATATCTCATAAGGAGAGAGTGGGGAGTCACAGCGGCTCGAGTGGGTGTGTGCACGTGACAACGAGGCTAAGTGTTGGAGCCGCATCCCCTAAACGTGTGACGTTGAGCCCCTCTCCAAGAGCCAAAAGCGCCAAGGGTGATCTAGTATAAGCACTCTGCCGAGTTGTGGGTTGGGTTGTCCATAGAGAAGGATCAACGACGACAACACCAATCAACCCACAGTCTATAATAACGTGTAGTGCATGTGTAGTGTATGTGTAGTTTACGTGTGGTGTATGTGTGCAGTGTAGTGTATGTGTGCAGTGTAGTGTATGTGTAGTGTATGTGTTGTGTATGTGTAGTGTATGTGTAGTGTACGTGTAGTGTATGTGAAGTGCATGTGTATGTGTAGTGTATGTGTAGTGTTTGTGTAGTGTATGTGTAGTGGTGTAGTGTGTTTTTAGAGTGTGTGTAGTGTATGTGTAGTTTACGTGTAGTGTACGTGTAGTGTACGTGTAGTGTATGTGTAGTGCACGTGTAGTGTATGTGTAGTGTATGTGTAGTGTATGTGTAGTGTATATGTGTAGTGTATGTGTAGTGTATGTGTAGTGCACGTGTAGTGTATGTGTAGTGTATGTGTTGTGTATGTGTAGTGTATGTGTAGTGTACGTGTAGTGTATGTGAAGTGCATGTGTATGTGTAGTGTATGTGTAGTGTTTGTGTAGTGTGTGTAGTGGTGTAGTGTGTGTTTAGAGTGTGTGTAGTGTATGTGTAGTTTACGTGTAGTGTACGTGTAGTGTACGTGTAGTGTATGTGTAGTGTATGTGTAGTGCACGTGTAGTGTATGTGTAGTGTATGTGTAGTGTATGTGTAGTGTATATGTGTAGTGTATGTGTAGTGTATGTGTAGCGCACGTGTAGTGTACATGTAGTATGTATGTGTAGTGTATGTGAATGTGTATGTGTAGTGTATGTGTAGTGTACGTGTAGTGTATATGTGTAGTGTAGTGTATGTGTAGTGTATGTGTGGTGTATGTGGAATGTTTGTGTAGTGTACGTGTAGTGTATGTGCAGTGTATGTGTAGTGTATGTGTAGTGTACGTGTAGTGTATATGTGTAGTGTAGTGTATATGTAGTGTATGTGTAGTGTATGTGTAGTGTATGTGTAGGGTATGTGGAGTGTTTGTGTAGTGTTTGTGTAGTGTACGTGTAGTGTATGTGTAGTGTATGTGTACTGTATGTGTAGTGTATGTGTAGCGTACGTGTAGTGTACGTGTAGTGTATGTGTAGTGTATGGGTATGTGTAGTGTATGTGTATGTGTAGTGTATGTGAAGTGTATGTGAAGTGTGCATGGTGTAGTGTATGTGTATTGTATGTGTAGTGTATGTGTAGTGTACGTGTAGTGTATATGTAGTGTATGTGTAGTGTATGTGTAGTGTATGTGTAGAGTACGTGTAGTGTACGTGTAGTGTATGTGTAGTGTACGTGTAGTGTATGTGAATGTGTAAATGTAGTGTATGTGTAGTGTACGTGTAGTGTATATGTGTAGTGTAGTGTATGTGGAATGTTTGTGTTGTGTACGTGTAGTGTATGTGCAGTGTATGTGTAGTGTATGTGTAGTGTACGTGTAGTGTATATGTGTAGTGTACTGTATATGTAGTGTATGTGTAGTGTATGTGTAGTGTATGTGTAGTGTATGTGGAGTGTTTGTGTAGTGTACGTGTAGTGTATGTGTAGTGTATGTGTAGTGTATGTGTAGCATACGTGTAGTGTACGTGTAGTGTATGTGTAGTGTACGTGTAGTGTATGTGTAGTGTATGTGTAGTGTACATGTAGTGTATGTGTAGTGTATGTGTAGTGTATGTGTAGTGTATGTGTAGTGTGTGCAGTGTATGTGTGGTGTACGTGTATTCTATGTGTAGTGAATGTGTAATGTACTTGTAGTGTACATGTAGTGTACGTGTAGTGTATGTGTATGTGTAGTGTATGTGTAGTGTACGTGTAGTGTATGTGTAGTGTATGTGTAGTTTAGTGTAGTGTATGTGTAGTTTAGTGTAGTGTATGTATGCAGTGTAGTTGATGTGTAGTGTGTGTGTTGTGTATGTGTAGAGTATGTGTAGTGTACGTGTAGTGTATGCGTAGTGTATGTGTATGTGTAGTGTATGTGTAGTGTATGTATAGTGTTTGTGTAGTGTATGTGTAGTGTATGTGTAGTGTATGTGTGTAGTGTAGTGTACGTGAATTGTATGTGTAGTGTACATGTAGTGTACGTGTAGTGTATGTGTAGTGTACGTGCAGTGTACGTGTAGGGTATGTGTAGTGTATGTGTAGTGTATGTGTAATGTATGTGTAGTACACGTGTAGTGTATGTGTAGTGAACGTGTAGTGTATATGAGTAGTGTATGTGTAGTGTATGTGTAGTGTACGTGTAGTGTATCTGTAGTGTATGTGTGTAGTGTATGTGCAGTGTATGTGTAGTGTATGTGTATTGTATGTGTAGTCTATGTGTAGTGTACGTGTAGAGTACGTGTAGTGCATGTGTAGTGTATGTGTAGTGTATGTGTAGTGTACGTGTAGTGTACGTGTAGTGTACGTGTAGTGTATGTGTAGTGTATGTTAGTGTATGTGTAATGTACGTGTAGTGCATGTGTGTAGTGTAGTGTATGTGTAGTGTATGTGTAGTGTATGTGTAGTGCACGTGTAGTGTATGTGTAGTGTACGTGTAGTGTATGTGTGTAGTGTGTGTGTAGTGTATGTGTAGTGTATGTTTATTGTATGTGTAGTCTGTGTGTAGTGTACGTGTAGTGTACGTGTAGTGTGTGTGTAGTGTATGTGTAGTGTACACATAGTGTATGTGTAGTGTATGTGTATGTGTAGTGTATGTGTAGTGTATGTGTAGTGTATGTGTAGTGAACGTGTAGTGTATGTGTAGTGTATTGTAACACCCAGGACCTCCCCCCCCCTTAGAGTTCACACCCAGGGAAGCCTTCTCCAAGAGGTCAGCCCAGATGACCTCCGGTTTATCTTGTATATTGATTAAAAAATCCTGGGTTAGTCTTAGTCAGCATAGTTTTAAGTATGTAATATTTCATGCAAGGAAATTAGACTCCAGATTCTTATGTGTAAACATCCCTGGATCTCCCCCTTTTGGCCAGGTCAGAGGTCAGTCACACACGTAATTAATAACTCCTCTCTTGAAGAGTGTATGGTGAATGTCAAACAAGCTTTTTGAAATATTTCTTGAGTGTTTGTACACTTTTGGTGGGTAGCAACAGCAGATCTCCCCCTCCCCCCTGTGGGGGTTGTATATAGAGGGCCTGTAGGAACATAGGAGAGCAGAGGGCGGTACACCGGGATCGAGAGCGGGGCTGTGAAGAACATCTCAGCCAGGGAGAGACAGATAGCTTAAGGTAATGTGTGTGATCTCTGAGTTTTTGTTCCATGTCCAAATTTCTTAACTTTTTGCCAGTGTTAGGGTAGGATTTATAATTGGTGATTGACATAATTTTGGTCTCAATAAACTTACGTGAAATTTCCCGTCTGTGTCAATTGTTGAATCCTCTTAGCCTTTTGGATATAGTGGCTGACAACCGTTTTCATAATTAATGACAGTCATAGAAGTACTCTCCAAGTCAAGCAATGTTTCTTGCCTCGTTGCTTGATATAGTCTCAATGGTCAAAGGCAGATGGTGGCAGCGTATTTAATCCTTGTGTTAGCATTTCCTTATTGGCAGTGTACCTTTGGTTCCGGTGTAACCATCATATGTCAGCTCATAACAGTGTTATCAAGTGCAACCGATGAGGAAGTGTTACTCAGGATAGTTTGGTGTTCCATTATAGTGGTACATTTTAGGGTGGTGTTACAATAGAGTGGTGTTACAATGGTGGATTGGTACATATTTTTTTTTTATTATTTGCATGCCTTTTTATTTCATTAAAATGTTGTAATGTTAAGTAATGTTTCTGTTGTGGTAAGAGGTAGTCTTACTTTCAGTGTGTGCAGGGTGCATGGAGATTGACCCTGGCACTATTGTCTTGTGCGGTATATGGATTGGCCCACAAGTATTCTGTTAACGTACGGTTCTATTGAGGAGTCTTCATGTCAGTTATTGTTGTATTTTTACCATGTTTCATAAAACTTGTATAACTCATACGTTTGACTGTGGGTCATGAGGTACCCAGCAGATGTTTGGGGTATGCTCACTTAGGTATAATGTTTCCTGTTATTTTTTAATTAGTTAGATTTAAATGTTAGAGTTGGAGTATTACATATATATATATTTTTTTTTTCATGTTGCTGTTCATTTTTTTGTATGTTTTGTTCTTCAGACCTTCTGAGGAAGACTTGCTATCCTGCCTAGTGTGCAGGCAGGATATGTCATTGTTTCATAGTATTCGTTATTGCCATGTATTGTCACTCAGGGTTGTATTACGTAGCCTTGTGTTATTCCGTGTATTTTAACATTATATTGTCTTTAGCTACTTGTAATTTTCTGTTCCATTAGGAATTTTTTTTTTTTTTATGTCTTGCTTGTTTTAAGGCGATTTTTTGTTTTGGTCTTCCAGCCTTCTGAGGGAGCCTTGCTGGACTGCCCAAGTGCAGTCGGGATTTGTTTTTTTCATTGATACTTTATTGTCATATTAGGATATCGGAATCGTATCATGTGTGACGGTATCATTGCTTGTACTTTTGCCAAGGTATTTTTTTTGCACTTTTGTTTCTTTCATTATACATTTATTTGTGTTCTCTTTGTTGTGTACTGTATAAGGTACTTTGCTTCATGTTAATTTAGTTAGCTTACTTTTATCATTAAGTCACTGGCAATTTTTTTTTTTTTTTCTTTTAGGGTTACTTGTGGTATTTTGGATGAGTTAGGATAAGACAAAATTGGGCTTAATTATCATACACCCGATTTTGTCTTAACTCCGGGGAAAGGGAGCTGTAACACCCAGGACCTCCCCCCCCCTTAGAGTTCACACCCAGGGAAGCCTTCTCCAAGAGGTCAGCCCAGATGACCTCCGGTTTATCTTGTATATTGATTAAAAAATCCTGGGTTAGTCTTAGTCAGCATAGTTTCAAGTATGTAATATTTCATGCAAGGAAATTAGACTCCAGATTCTTATGTGTAAACATCCCTGGATCTCCCCCTTTTGGCCAGGTCAGAGGTCAGTCACACACGTAATTAATAACTCCTCTCTTGAAGAGTGTATGGTGAATGTCAAACAAGCTTTTTGAAATATTTCTTGAGTGTTTGTACACTTTTGGTGGGTAGCAACAGCAGATCTCCCCCTCCCCCCTGTGGGGGTTGTATATAGAGGGCCTATAGGAACATAGGAGAGCAGAGGGCGGTACACCGGGATCGAGAGCGGGGCTGTGAAGAACATCTCAGCCAGGGAGAGACAGATAGCTTAAGGTAATGTGTGTGATCTCTGAGTTTTTGTTCCATGTCCAAATTTCTTAACTTTTTGCCAGTGTTAGGGTAGGATTTATAATTGGTGATTGACATAATTTTGGTCTCAATAAACTTAAGTGAAATTTCCCGTCTGTGTCAATTGTTGAATCCTCTTAGCCTTTTGGATATAGTGGCTGACAACCGTTTTCATAATTAATGACAGTCATAGAAGTACTCTCCAAGTCAAGCAATGTTTCTTGCCTCGTTGCTTGATATAGTCTCAATGGTCAAAGGCAGATGGTGGCAGCGTATTTAATCCTTGTGTTAGCATTTCCTTATTGGCAGTGTACCTTTGGTTCCGGTGTAACCATCATATGTCAGCTCATAACAGTGTTATCAAGTGCAACCGATGAGGAAGTGTTACTCAGGATAGTTTGGTGTTCCATTATAGTGGTACATTTTAGGGTGATGTTACAATAGAGTGGTGTTACAATTAAAAAGTTGTAACACCACTCTATTGTAACACCACCCTAAAATGTACCACTATAATGGAACACCAAACTATCCTGAGTAACACTTCCTCATCGGTTGCACTTGATAACACTGTTATGAGCTGACATATGATGGTTACACCGGAACCAAAGGTACACTGCCAATAAGGAAATGCTAACACAAGGATTAAATACGCTGCCACCATCTGCCTTTGACCATTGAGACTATATCAGGCAACGAGGCAAGAAACATTGCTTGACTTGGAGAGTACTTCTATGACTGTCATTAATTATGAAAACGGTTGTCAGCCACTATATCCAAAAGGCTAAGAGGATTCAACAATTGACACAGACGGGAAATTTCACGTAAGTTTATTGAGACCAAAATTATGTCAATCACCAATTATAAATCCTACCCTAACACTGGCAAAAAGTTAAGAAATTTGGACATGGAACAAAAACTCAGAGATCACACACATTACCTTAAGCTATCTGTCTCTCCCTGGCTGAGATGTTCTTCACAGCCCCGCTCTCGATCCCGGTGTACCGCCCTCTGCTCTCCTATGTTCCTACAGGCCCTCTATATACAACCCCCACAGGGGGGAGGGGGAGATCTGCTGTTGCTACCCACCAAAAGTGTACAAACACTCAAGAAATATTTCAAAAAGCTTGTTTGACATTCACCATACACTCTTCAAGAGAGGAGTTATTAATTACGTGTGTGACTGACCTCTGACCTGGCCAAAAGGGGGAGATCCAGGGATGTTTACACATAAGAATCTGGAGTCTAATTTCCTTGCATGAAATATTACATACTTAAAACTATGCTGACTAAGACTAACCCAGGATTTTTTAATCAATATACAAGATAAACCGGAGGTCATCTGGGCTGACCTCTTGGAGAAGGCTTCCCTGGGTGTGAACTCTAAGGGGGGGGGGAGGTCCTGGGTGTTACAGTATGTGTATGTGTCGTGTATGTGTAGTGTATGTGTAGTGTACGTGTAGTGTATGTGTAGTGTATGTGTATGTGTAGTGTATGTGTAGTGTATGAGTAGTGTATGTGTAGTGTACGTGTAGTGTATGTGTAGTGTATGTGTATGTTTAGTGTATGTGTAGTGTATGTGTAGTGTGTGTGTAGTGTATGTGTAGTGTATGTGTGTAGTGTACGTGTAGGGTATGTGTAGTGTACGTGTAGTGTATGTGTAGTGTATGTGTATGTATAGTGTATATGTAGTGTATGTGTAGTGTATGTGTGTAATGTAGTGTATGTGTGTAGTGTAGTGTATGTGTAGTGTATGTGTAGTGTATGTGTAGTGTACGTGTAGTGTATGTGTACTGTATGTGTAGTGTATGTGTAGTGTACGTGTAGTGTACGTGAAGTGTATGTGTAGTGTACGTGTAGTGTACGTGTAGTGTACGTGTAGTGTATGTGTAGTGTATGTGTAGTGTATGTGTAGTGTACGCGTGGTGTATGTGTTGGGTACATTTAGTGTATGTGTAGTGTACATGTAGCGTACGTGTAGTGTATGTGTAGTGTATGTGCAGTGTATGAGTAGTGTACGTGTAGTGTATGTGTAGTGTATGTGTTGTGTACGTGTAGTGTACGTGTAGTGTATGTGTATGTGTGGTGTATGTGTAGTGTACGTGTAGTGCATGTGTAGTGTATGTGTAGTTTACGTGTGGTGTATGTGTGCAGTGTAGTGTATGTGTGCAGCGTAGTGTATGTGTAGTGTATGTGTTGTGTATGTGTAGTGTATGTGTAGTGTACGTGTAGTGTATGTGAAGTGCATGTGTATGTGTAGTGTATGTGTAGTGCCTGTGTAGTGTATGTGTAGTGGTGTAGTGTGTGTGTAGAGTGTGTGTAGTGTATGTGTAGTTTACGTGTAGTGTACGTGTAGTGTACGTGTAGTGTATGTGTAGTGTATGTGTAGTGCACGTGTAGTGTATGTGTAGTGTATGTGTAGTGTATGTGTAGTGTATATGTGTAGTGTATGTGTAGTGTATGTGTAGCGTACGTGTAGTGTACGTGTAGTATACATGTGTAGTGTATGTGTGCTGTATGTGTAGTGTATGTGTAGTGTACGTGTAGTGTACGTGTAGTGTATGTGTAGTGTATGTGTAGTGCACGTGTAGTGTATGTGTAGTGTATGTGTAGTGTATGTGTAGTGTATATGTGTAGTGTATGTGTAGTGTATGTGTAGCGCACGTGTAGTGTACGTGTAGTATGTATGTGTAGTGTATGTGAATGTGTATGTGTAGTGTATGTGTAGTGTACGTGTAGTGTATATGTGTAGTGTAGTGTATGTGTAGTGTATGTGTGGTGTATGTGGAATGTTTGTGTAGTGTACGTGTAGTGTATGTGCAGTGTATGTGTAGTGTATGTGTAGTGTACGTGTAGTGTATATGTGTAGTGTAGTGTATATGTAGTGTATGTGTAGTGTATGTGTAGTGTATGTGTAGGGTATGTGGAGTATTTGTGTAGTGTTTGTGTAGTGTACGTGTAGTGTATGTGTAGTGTATGTGTACTGTATGTGTAGTGTATGTGTAGCGTACGTGTAGTGTACGTGTAGTGTATGTGTAGTGTATGGGTATGTGTAGTGTATGTGTATGTGTAGTGTATGTGAAGTGTATGTGTAGTGTGCATGGTGTAGTGTATGTGTATTGTATGTGTAGTGTATGTGTAGTGTACGTGTAGTGTATATGTAGTGTATGTGTAGTGTATGTGTAGTGTATGTGTAGAGTACGTGTAGTGTACGTGTAGTGTATGTGTAGTGTACGTGTAGTGTATGTGAATGTGTAAGTGTAGTGTATGTGTAGTGTACGTGTAGTGTATATGTGTAGTGTAGTGTATGTGTAGTGTATGTGGAATGTTTGTGTTGTGTACGTGTAGTGTATGTGCAGTGTATGTGTAGTGTATGTGTAGTGTACGTGTAGTGTATATGTGTAGTGTACTGTATATGTAGTGTATGTGTAGTGTATGTGTAGTGCATGTGTAGTGTATGTGGAGTGTTTGTGTAGTGTACGTGTAGTGTATGTGTAGTGTATGTGTAGTGTATGTGTAGCATACGTGTAGTGTACGTGTAGTGTATGTGTAGTGTACGTGTAGTGTATGTGTAGTGTATGTGTAGTGTACATGTAGTGTATGTGTAGTGTATGTGTAGTGTATGTGTAGTGTATGTGTAGTGTGTGCAGTGTATGTGTGGTGTACGTGTATTCTATGTGTAGTGAATGTGTAATGCACTTGTAGTGTACATGTAGTGTACGTGTAGTGTATGTGTATGTGTAGTGTATGTGTAGTGTACGTGTAGTGTATGTGTAGTGTATGTGTAGTTTAGTGTAGTGTATGTGTAGTTTAGTGTAGTGTATGTATGCAGTGTAGTTGATGTGTAGTGTGTGTGTTGTGTATGTGTAGAGTATGTGTAGTGTACGTGTAGTGTATGCGTAGTGTATGTGTATGTGTAGTGTATGTGTAGTGTATGTATAGTGTTTGTGTAGTGTATGTGTAGTGTATGTGTAGTGTATGTGTGTAGTGTAGTGTACGTGAATTGTATGTGTAGTGTACATGTTGTGTACGTGTAGTGTATGTGTAGTGTACGTGCAGTGTACGTGTAGGGTATGTGTAGTGTATGTGTAGTGTATGTGTAATGTATGTGTAGTACACGTGTAGTGTATGTGTAGTGAACGTGTAGTGTATATGAGTAGTGTATGTGTAGTGTATGTGTAGTGTACGTGTAGTGTATCTGTAGTGTATGTGTGTAGTGTATGTGCAGTGTATGTGTAGTGTATGTGTATTGTATGTGTAGTCTATGTGTAGTGTACGTGTAGAGTACGTGTAGTGCATGTGTAGTGTATGTGTAGTGTATGTGTAGTGTACGTGTAGTGTACGTGTAGTGTACGTGTAGTGTATGTGTAGTGTATGTTAGTGTATGTGTAATGTACGTGTAGTGCATGTGTGTAGTGTAGTGTATGTGTAGTGTATGTGTAGTGTATGTGTAGTGCACGTGTAGTGTATGTGTAGTGTACGTGTAGTGTATGTGTGTAGTGTGTGTGTAGTGTATGTGTAGTGTATGTTTATTGTATGTGTAGTCTGTGTGTAGTGTACGTGTAGTGTACGTGTAGTGTGTGTGTAGTGTATGTGTAGTGTATGTGTAGTGTACACATAGTGTATGTGTAGTGTATGTGTATGTGTAGTGTATGTGTAGTGTATGTGTAGTGTATGTGTAGTGAACGTGTAGTGTATGTGTAGTGTATTGTAACACCCAGGACCTCCCCCCCCCCTTAGAGTTCACACCCAGGGAAGCCTTCTCCAAGAGGTCAGCCCAGATGACCTCCGGTTTATCTTGTATATTGATTAAAAAATCCTGGGTTAGTCTTAGTCAGCATAGTTTCAAGTATGTAATATTTCATGCAAGGAAATTAGACTCCAGATTCTTATGTGTAAACATCCCTGGATCTCCCCCTTTTGGCCAGGTCAGAGGTCAGTCACACACGTAATTAATAACTCCTCTCTTGAAGAGTGTATGGTGAATGTCAAACAAGCTTTTTGAAATATTTCTTGAGTGTTTGTACACTTTTGGTGGGTAGCAACAGCAGATCTCCCCCTCCCCCCTGTGGGGGTTGTATATAGAGGGCCTGTAGGAACATAGGAGAGCAGAGGGCGGTACACCGGGATCGAGAGCGGGGCTGTGAAGAACATCTCAGCCAGGGAGAGACAGATAGCTTAAGGTAATGTGTGTGATCTCTGAGTTTTTGTTCCATGTCCAAATTTCTTAACTTTTTGCCAGTGTTAGGGTAGGATTTATAATTGGTGATTGACATAATTTTGGTCTCAATAAACTTACGTGAAATTTCCCGTCTGTGTCAATTGTTGAATCCTCTAAGCCTTTTGGATATAGTGGCTGACAACCGTTTTCATAATTAATGACAGTCATAGAAGTACTCTCCAAGTCAAGCAATGTTTCTTGCCTCGTTGCTTGATATAGTCTCAATGGTCAAAGGCAGATGGTGGCAGCGTATTTAATCCTTGTGTTAGCATTTCCTTATTGGCAGTGTACCTTTGGTTCCGGTGTAACCATCATATGTCAGCTCATAACAGTGTTATCAAGTGCAACCGATGAGGAAGTGTTACTCAGGATAGTTTGGTGTTCCATTATAGTGGTACATTTTAGGGTGGTGTTACAATAGAGTGGTGTTACAATGGTGGATTGGTACATATTTTTTTTTTATTATTTGCATGCCTTTTTATTTCATTAAAATGTTGTAATGTTAAGTAATGTTTCTGTTGTGGTAAGAGGTAGTGTAACTTTCAGTGTGTGCAGGGTGCATGGAGATTGACCCTGGCACTATTGTCTTGTGCGGTATATGGATTGGCCCACAAGTATTCTGTTAACGTACGGTTCTATTGAGGAGTCTTCATGTCAGTTATTGTTGTATTTTTACCATGTTTCATAAAACTTGTATAACTCATACGTTTGACTGTGGGTCATGAGGTACCCAGCAGATGTTTGGGGTATGCTCACTTAGGTATAATGTTTCCTGTTATTTTTTAATTAGTTAGATTTAAATGTTAGAGTTGGAGTATTACATATATATATATTTTTTTTTTCATGTTGCTGTTCATTTTTTTGTATGTTTTGTTCTTCAGACCTTCTGAGGAAGACTTGCTATCCTGCCTAGTGTGCAGGCAGGATATGTCATTGTTTCATAGTATTCGTTATTGCCATGTATTGTCACTCAGGGTTGTATTATGTAGCCTTGTGTTATTCCGTGTATTTTAACATTATAATGTCTTTAGCTACTTGTAATTTTCTGTTCCATTAGGAATTTTTTTTTTTTATGTCATGCTTGTTTTAAGGCGATTTTTTGTTTTGGTCTTCCAGCCTTCTGAGGGAGCCTTGCTGGACTGCCCAAGTGCAGTCGGGATTTGTTTTTTTCATTGATACTTTATTGTCATATTAGGATATCGGAATCGTATCATGTGTGACGGTATCATTGCTTGTACTTTTGCCAAGGTATTTTTTTTGTACTTTTGTTTCTTTCATTATACATTTATTTGTGTTCTCTTTGTTGTGTACTGTATAAGGTACTTTGCTTCATGTTAATTTAGTTAGCTTACTTTTATCATTATGTCACTGGCAATTTTTTTTTTTTCTTTTAGGGTTAGTTGTGGTATTTTGGATGAGTTAGGATAAGACAAAATTGGGCTTAATTATCATACACCCGATTTTGTCTTAACTCCGGGGAAAGGGACCTGTAACACCCAGGACCTCCCCCCCCCCTTAGAGTTCACACCCAGGGAAGCCTTCTCCAAGAGGTCAGCCCAGATGACCTCCGGTTTATCTTGTATATTGATTAAAAAATCCTGGGTTAGTCTTAGTCAGCATAGTTTCAAGTATGTAATATTTCATGCAAGGAAATTAGACTCCAGATTCTTATGTGTAAACATCCCTGGATCTCCCCCTTTTGGCCAGGTCAGAGGTCAGTCACACACGTAATTAATAACTCCTCTCTTGAAGAGTGTATGGTGAATGTCAAACAAGCTTTTTGAAATATTTCTTGAGTGTTTGTACACTTTTGGTGGGTAGCAACAGCAGATCTCCCCCTCCCCCCTGTGGGGGTTGTATATAGAGGGCCTATAGGAACATAGGAGAGCAGAGGGCGGTACACCGGGATCGAGAGCGGGGCTGTGAAGAACATCTCAGCCAGGGAGAGACAGATAGCTTAAGGTAATGTGTGTGATCTCTGAGTTTTTGTTCCATGTCCAAATTTCTTAACTTTTTGCCAGTGTTAGGGTAGGATTTATAATTGGTGATTGACATAATTTTGGTCTCAATAAACTTACGTGAAATTTCCCGTCTGTGTCAATTGTTGAATCCTCTTAGCCTTTTGGATATAGTGGCTGACAACCGTTTTCATAATTAATGACAGTCATAGAAGTACTCTCCAAGTCAAGCAATGTTTCTTGCCTCGTTGCTTGATATAGTCTCAATGGTCAAAGGCAGATGGTGGCAGCGTATTTAATCCTTGTGTTAGCATTTCCTTATTGGCAGTGTACCTTTGGTTCCGGTGTAACCATCATATGTCAGCTCATAACAGTGTTATCAAGTGCAACCGATGAGGAAGTGTTACTCAGGATAGTTTGGTGTTCCATTATAGTGGTACATTTTAGGGTGATGTTACAATAGAGTGGTGTTACAATTAAAAAGTTGTAACACCACTCTATTGTAACACCACCCTAAAATGTACCACTATAATGGAACACCAAACTATCCTGAGTAACACTTCCTCATCGGTTGCACTTGATAACACTGTTATGAGCTGACATATGATGGTTACACCGGAACCAAAGGTACACTGCCAATAAGGAAATGCTAACACAAGGATTAAATACGCTGCCACCATCTGCCTTTGACCATTGAGACTATATCAAGCAACGAGGCAAGAAACATTGCTTGACTTGGAGAGTACTTCTATGACTGTCATTAATTATTAAAACGGTTGTCAGCCACTATATCCAAAAGGCTAAGAGGATTCAACAATTGACACAGACGGGAAATTTCACGTAAGTTTATTGAGACCAAAATTATGTCAATCACCAATTATAAATCCTACCCTAACACTGGCAAAAAGTTAAGAAATTTGGACATGGAACAAAAACTCAGAGATCACACACATTACCTTAAGCTATCTGTCTCTCCCTGGCTGAGATGTTCTTCACAGCCCCGCTCTCGATCCCGGTGTACCGCCCTCTGCTCTCCTATGTTCCTACAGGCCCTCTATATACAACCCCCACAGGGGGGAGGGGGAGATCTGCTGTTGCTACCCACCAAAAGTGTACAGACACTCAAGAAATATTTCAAAAAGCTTGTTTGACATTCACCATACACTCTTCAAGAGAGGAGTTATTAATTACGTGTGTGACTGACCTCTGACCTGGCCAAAAGGGGGAGATCCAGGGATGTTTACACATAAGAATCTGGAGTCTAATTTCCTTGCATGAAATATTACATACTTGAAACTATGCTGACTAAGACTAACCCAGGATTTTTTAATCAATATACAAGATAAACCGGAGGTCATCTGGGCTGACCTCTTGGAGAAGGCTTCCCTGGGTGTGAACTCTAAGGGGGGGGGAGGTCCTGGGTGTTACAGCTCCCTTTCCCCGGAGTTAAGACAAAATCGGGTGTATGATAATTAAGCCCAATTTTGTCTTATCCTAACTCATCCAAAATACCACAACTAACCCTAAAAGAAAAAAAAAAATTGCCAGTGACATAATGATAAAAGTAAGCTAACTAAATTAACATGAAGCAAAGTACCTTATACAGTACACAACAAAGAGAACACAAATAAATGTATAATGAAAGAAACAAAAGTACAAAAAAAATACCTTGGCAAAAGTACAAGCAATGATACCGTCACACATGATACGATTCCGATATCCTAATATGACAATAAAGTATCAATGAAAAAAACAAATCCCGACTGCACTTGGGCAGTCCAGCAAAGCTCCCTCAGAAGGCTGGAAGACCAAAACAAAAAATCGCCTTAAAACAAGCATGACATAAAAAAAAAAAAAATTTCCTAATGGAACAGAAAATTACAAGTAGCTAAAGACAATATAATGTTAAAATACACGGAATAACACAAGGCTACATAATACAACCCTGAGTGACAATACATGGCAATAACGAATACTATGAAACAATGACATATCCTGCCTGCACACTAGGCAGGATAGCAAGTCTTCCTCAGAAGGTCTGAAGAACAAAACATACAAAAAAATGAACAGCAACATGAAAAAAAAAATATATATATATGTAATACTCCAACTCTAACATTTAAATCTAACTAATTAAAAAATAACAGGAAACATTATACCTAAGTGAGCATACCCCAAACATCTGCTGGGTACCTCATGACCCACAGTCAAACGTATGAGTTATACAAGTTTTATGAAACATGGTAAAAATACAACAATAACTGACATGAAGACTCCTCAATAGAACCGTACGTTAACAGAATACTTGTGGGCCAATCCATATACCGCACAAGACAATAGTGCCAGGGTCAATCTCCATGCACCCTGCACACACTGAAAGTAAGACTACCTCTTACCACAACAGAAACATTACTTAACATTACAACATTTTAATGAAATAAAAAGGCATGCAAATAATAAAAAAAAATATGTACCAATCCACCATTGTAACACCACTCTATTGTAACACCACCCTAAAATGTTCCACTATAATGGAACACCAAACTATCCTGAGTAACACTTCCTCATCGGTTGCACTTGATAACACTGTTATGAGCTGACATATGATGGTTACACCGGAACCAAAGGTACACTGCCAATAAGGAAATGCTAACACAAGGATTAAATACGCTGCCACCATCTGCCTTTGACCATTGAGACTATATCAAGCAACGAGGCAAGAAACATTGCTTGACTTGGAGAGTACTTCTATGACTGTCATTAATTATGAAAACGGTTGTCAGCCACTATATCCAAAAGGCTAAGAGGATTCAACAATTGACACAGACGGGAAATTTCACGTAAGTTTATTGAGACCAAAATTATGTCAATCACCAATTATAAATCCTACCCTAACACTGGCAAAAAGTTAAGAAATTTGGACATGGAACAAAAACTCAGAGATCACACACATTACCTTAAGCTATCTGTCTCTCCCTGGCTGAGATGTTCTTCACAGCCCCGCTCTCGATCCCGGTGTACCGCCCTCTGCTCTCCTATGTTCCTACAGGCCCTCTATATACAACCCCCACAGGGGGGAGGGGGAGATCTGCTGTTGCTACCCACCAAAAGTGTACAAACACTCAAGAAATATTTCAAAAAGCTTGTTTGACATTCACCATACACTCTTCAAGAGAGGAGTTATTAATTACGTGTGTGACTGACCTCTGACCTGGCCAAAAGGGGGAGATCCGGGGATGTTTACACATAAGAATCTGGAGTCTAATTTCCTTGCATGAAATATTACATACTTGAAACTATGCTGACTAAGACTAACCCAGGATTTTTTAATCAATATACAAGATAAACCGGAGGTCATCTGGGCTGACCTCTTGGAGAAGGCTTCCCTGGGTGTGAACTCTAAGGGGGGGGGGAGGTCCTGGGTGTTACAGTATGTGTATGTGTCGTGTATGTGTAGTGTATGTGTAGTGTACGTGTAGTGTATGTGTAGTGTATGTGTATGTGTAGTGTATGTGTAGTGTATGAGTAGTGTATGTGTAGTGTACGTGTAGTGTATGTGTAGTGTATGTGTATGTTTAGTGTATGTGTAGTGTATGTGTAGTGTGTGTGTAGTGTATGTGTAGTGTATGTGTGTAGTGTACGTGTAGGGTATGTGTAGTGTACGTGTAGTGTATGTGTAGTGTATGTGTATGTATAGTGTATATGTAGTGTATGTGTAGTGTATGTGTGTAGTGTAGTGTATGTGTGTAGTGTAGTGTATGTGTAGTGTATGTGTAGTGTACGTGTAGTGTATGTGTACTGTATGTGTAGTGTATGTGTAGTGTACGTGTAGTGTACGTGAAGTGTATGTGTAGTGTACGTGTAGTGTACGTGTAGTGTACGTGTAGTGTATGTGTAGTGTATGTGTAGTGTATGTGTAGTGTACGCGTGGTGTATGTGTTGGGTACATTTAGTGTATGTGTAGTGTACGTGTAGCGTACGTGTAGTGTATGTGTAGTGTATGTGCAGTGTATGAGTAGTGTACGTGTAGTGTATGTGTAGTGTATGTGTTGTGTCCGTGTAGTGTACGTGTAGTGTATGTGTATGTGTGGTGTATGTGTAGTGTACGTGTAGTGCATGTGTAGTGTATGTGTAGTTTACGTGTGGTGTATGTGTGCAGTGTAGTGTATGTGTGCAGTGTAGAGTATGTGTAGTGTATGTGTTGTGTATGTGTAGTGTATGTGTAGTGTACGTGTAGTGTATGTGAAGTGCATGTGTATGTGTAGTGTATGTGTAGTGTTTGTGTAGTGTATGTGTAGTGGTGTAGTGTGTGTGTAGAGTGTGTGTAGTGTATGTGTAGTTTACGTGTAGTGTACGTGTAGTGTACGTGTAGTGTATGTGTAGTGTATGTGTAGTGCACGTGTAGTGTATGTGTAGTGTATGTGTAGTGTATGTGTAGTGTATATGTGTAGTGTATGTGTAGTGTATGTGTAGCGCACGTGTAGTGTACGTGTAGTATACATGTGTAGTGTATGTGTGCTGTATGTGTAGTGTATGTGTAGCGTACGTGTAGTGTACGTGTAGTGTATGTGTAGTGTATGTGTATGTGTAGTGTATGTGAAGTGTATGTGAAGTGTGCATGGTGTAGTGTATGTGTATTTTATGTGTAGTGTATGTGTAGTGTGTGTGCAGTGTATGTGCGGTGTACGTGTATTCTATGTGTAGTGAATGTGTAGTGAATGTGAAGTGTACGTGTAGTGTATGTGTGTAGTGTAGTGTATGTGTAGTGTATGTGTAGTGTACGTGTAGTGTACGTGTAGTGTATGTGTAGTGTATGTGTAGTGTATGTGAAATGTATGTGTAGTGTATGTGTAGTGTAAGTGTAGTGTATGTGTTGTGCATGTGTAGTTTATGTGTAGTGTACGTGTAGTGTATGTGTGTAGTGTAGTGTATGTGAAGTGTATGTGTAGTGTGCGTGTATTGTATGTGTAGTGTACGTGTAGTGTATGTGTAGTGTATCGGTAGTGTATGTGTAGTGTGTGTAGTGTATGAGTAATGTATGTTTAGTGTATGTGTAGTGTATGTGTAGTATATGTGTAGTGTATGTGTAATGTTTGTGTAGTGTATGTGTAGTGTATGAGTAGTGTACGTGTTGTGTACGTGAATGTGTATGTGTAGTGTTACTGTAGTGTATGTGTAGTGTACGTGTAGTGTATGTGTAGTGTACGTGTAGTGTACGTGTAGTGTATGTGTAGTGTATGTGTAGTGTATGTGTAGTGTACGTGTAGTGTACGTGTAGTGTATGTGTAGTGTACGTGTAGTGTATGTGAATGTGTAAGTGTAGTGTATGTGTAGTGTACGTGTAGTGTATATGTGTAGTGTAGTGTATGTGTAGTGTATGTGGAATGTTTGTGTAGTGTACGTGTAGTGTATGTGCAGTGTATGTGTAGTGTATGTGGAGTGTTTGTGTAGTGTACGTGTAGTGTATGTGTAGTGTATGTGTAGTGTATGTGTAGTGTATGTGTAGCATACGTGTAGTGTACGTGTAGTGTATGTGTAGTGTATGTGTAGTGTACATGTAGTGTATGTGTAGTGTATGTGTAGTGTATGTGTAGTGTATGTGTAGTGTGTGCAGTGTATGTGTGGTGTACGTGTATTCTATGTGTAGTGAATGTGTAATGTACTTGTAGTGTACATGTAGTGTACGTGTAGTGTATGTGTATGTGTAGTGTATGTGTAGTGTACGTGTAGTGTATGTGTAGTGTATGTGTAGTTTAGTGTAGTGTATGTGTAGTTTAGTGTAGTGTATGTATGCAGTGTAGTGTATGTGTAGTGTGTGTGTTGTGTATGTGTAGAGTATGTGTAGTGTACGTGTAGTGTATGCGTAGTGTATGTGTATGTGTAGTGTATGTGTAGTGTATGTATAGTGTTTGTGTAGTGTATGTGTAGTGTATGTGTAGTGTATGTGTGTAGTGTAGTGTACGTGAAGTGTATGTGTAGTGTACGTGTAGTGTACGTGTAGTGTATGTGTAGTGTACGTGTAGTGTACGTGTAGGGTATGTGTAGTGTATGTATAGTGTATGTGTAATGTATGTGTAGTACACGTGTAGTGTATGTGTAGTGAACGTGTAGTGTATATGAGTAGTGTATGTGTAGTGTATGTGTAGTGTACGTGTAGTGTATCTGTAGTGTATGTGTGTAGTGTAGTGTATGTGTAGTGTATGTGTATTGTATGTGTAGTCTATGTGTAGTGTACGTGTAGAGTACGTGTAGTGCATGTGTAGTGTATGTGTAGCGTATGTGTAGTGTACGTGTAGTGTACGTGTAGTGTACGTGTAGTGTATGTGTAGTGTATGTTAGTGTATGTGTAATGTACGTGTAGTGCATGTGTGTAGTGTAGTGTATGTGTAGTGTATGTGTAGTGTATGTGTAGTGCAAGTGTAGTGTATGTGTAGTGTACGTGTAGTGTATGTGTGTAGTGTATGTGTAGTGTATGTGTAGTGTATGTGTATTGTATGTGTAGTCTGTGTGTAGTGTACGTGTAGTGTACGTGTAGTGTGTGTGTAGTGTATGTGTAGTGTATGTGTAGTGTACGCGTAGTGTATGTGTAGTGTATGTGTATGTGTAGTGTATGTGTAGTGTATGTGTAGTGTATGTGTAGTGAACGTGTAGTGTATGTGTAGTGTATGTGTAGTGTATGTGTAGTGAACGTGTAGTGTATGTGTAGTGTATGTGTATGTGTAGTGTATGTGTAGTGTATGTGTAGTGTACGTGTAGTGTATGTGTAGTGTATGTGTAGTGTATGTGTATGTGTAGTGTATGTGTAGTGTATGAGTAGTGTATGTGTAGTGTACGTGTAGTGTATGTGTAGTGTATGTGTAAGTGTAGTGTATGTGTAATGTATGTGTAGTGTGTGTGTAGTGTATGTGTAGTGTATGTGTGTAGTGTACGTGTAGGGTATGTGTAGTGTACGTGTAGTGTATGTGTAGTGTATGTGCATGTATAGTGTATATGTAGTGTATGTGTAGTGTATGTGTGTAGTGTAGTGTATGTGTGTAGTGTAGTGTATGTGTAGTGTATGTGTAGTGTATGTGTAGTGTACGTGTAGTGTATGTGTACTGTATGTGTAGTGTATGTGTAGTGTACGTGTAGTGTACGTGAAGTGTATGTGTAGTGTACGTGTAGTGTACGTGTAGTGTATGTGTAGTGTATGTGTAGTGTATGTGTAGTGTATGTGTAGTGTTCGCGTGGTGTATGTGTTGGGTACGTTTAGTGTATGTGTAGTGTATGTGTAGCGTACGTGTAGTGTATGTGTAGTGTATGTGCAGTGTATGAGTAGTGTACGTGTAGTGTATGTGAAGTGCATGTGTATGTGTAGTGTTTTTGTTGTGTACGTGTAGTGTATGTGTATGTGTGGTGTATGTGTAGTGTACGTGTAGTGCATGTGTAGTGTATGTGTAGTTTACGTGTGGTGTATGTGTAGTTTACGTGTGGTGTATGTGTGCAGTGTAGTGTATGTGTGCAGTGTAGTGTATGTGTAGTGTATGTGTTGTGTATGTGTATTGTATGTGTAGTCTATGTGTAGTGTACGTGTAGAGTACGTGTAGTGCATGTGTAGTGTATGTGTAGCGTATGTGTAGTGTACGTGTAGTGTACGTGTAGTGTACGTGTAGTGTATGTGTAGTGTATGTTAGTGTATGTGTAATGTACGTGTAGTGCATGTGTGTAGTGTAGTGTATGTGTAGTGTATGTGTAGTGTATGTGTAGTGCACGTGTAGTGTATGTGTAGTGTACGTGTAGTGTATGTGTGTAGTGTATGTGTAGTGTATGTGTAGTGTATGTGTATTGTATGTGTAGTCTGTGTGTAGTGTACGTGTAGTGTACGTGTAGTGTGTGTGTAGTGTATGTGTAGTGTATGTGTAGTGTACGCGTAGTGTATGTGTAGTGTATGTGTATGTGTAGTGTATGTGTAGTGTATGTGTAGTGAACGTGTAGTGTATGTGTAGTGAATGTGTATGTGTAGTGTATGTGTAGTGTATGCGTAGTGTACGTGTAGTGTATGTGTAGTGTATGTGTAGTGTATGTGTATGTGTAGTGTATGTGTAGTGTATGAGTAGTGTATGTGTAGTGTACGTGTAGTGTATGTGTAGTGTATGTGTAAGTGTAGTGTATGTGTAATGTATGTGTAGTGTGTGTGTAGTGTATGTGTAGTGTATGTGTGTAGTGTACGTGTAGGGTATGTGTAGTGTACGTGTAGTGTATGTGTAGTGTATGTGCATGTATAGTGTATATGTAGTGTATGTGTAGTGTATGTGTGTAGTGTAGTGTATGTGTGTAGTGTAGTGTATGTGTAGTGTATGTGTAGTGTATGTGTAGTGTACGTGTAGTGTATGTGTACTGTATGTGTAGTGTATGTGTAGTGTACGTGTAGTGTACGTGAAGTGTATGTGTAGTGTACGTGTAGTGTACGTGTAGTGTATGTGTAGTGTATGTGTAGTGTATGTGTAGTGTATGTGTAGTGTACGCGTGGTGTATGTGTTGGGTACGTTTAGTGTATGTGTAGTGTATGTGTAGCGTACGTGTAGTGTATGTGTAGTGTATGTGCAGTGTATGAGTAGTGTACGTGTAGTGTATGTGAAGTGCATGTGTATGTGTAGTGTTTTTGTTGTGTACGTGTAGTGTATGTGTATGTGTGGTGTATGTGTAGTGTACGTGTAGTGCATGTGTAGTGTATGTGTAGTTTACGTGTGGTGTATGTGTAGTTTACGTGTGGTGTATGTGTGCAGTGTAGTGTATGTGTGCAGTGTAGTGTATGTGTAGTGTATGTGTTGTGTATGTGTAGTGTATGTGTAGTGTACGTTTAGTGTATGTGAAGTGCATGTGTATGTGTAGTGTATGTGTAGTGTTTGTGTAGTGTATGTGTAGTGGTGTAGTGTGTGTTTAGAGTGTGTGTAGTGTATGTGTAGTTTACGTGTAGTGTACGTGTAGTGTACGTGTAGTGTATGTGTAGTGTATGTGTAGTGCACGTGTAGTGTATGTGTAGTGTATGTGTAGTGTATGTGTAGTGTATATGTGTAGTGTATGTGTAGTGTATGTGTAGCGCACGTGTAGTGTACGTGTAGTATGTATGTGTAGTGTATGTGTAGTGTATATGTGTAGTGTATGTATAGTGTACGTGTAGTGTATGTGTAGTGTATGTGTGTAGTGTATGTGTAGTGTATGTGTAGTGTATGTGTAGTCTATGTGTGATGTACGTGTAGTGTACGTGTAGTGCATGTGTTGTGTATGTGTAGTGTTTGTGTAGTGTATGTGTAGTGTACGTGTAGTGTATGTGTAGTGTATGTGTAGTGTACGTGTAGTGCACATGTAGTGTATGTGTAGTGTACGTGTAGTGTATGTGAATGTGTATGTGTAGTGTATGTGTAGTGTACGTGTAGTGTAAATGTGTAGTGTAGTGTATGTGTAGTGTATGTGTGGTGTATGTGGAATGTTTGTGTAGTGTACGTGTAGTGTATGTGCAGTGTATGTGTAGTGTATGTGTAGTGTACGTGTAGTGTATATGTGTAGTGTAGTGTATATGTAGTGTATGTGTAGTGTATGTGTAGTGTATGTGTAGGGTATGTGGAGTGTTTGTGTAGTGTTTGTGTAGTGTACGTGTAGTGTATGTGTAGTGTATGTGTACTGTATGTGTAGTGTATGTGTAGCGTACGTGTAGTGTACGTGTAGTGTTTGTGTAGTGTATGTGTATGTGTAGTGTATGTGAAGTGTATGTGTAGTGTGCATGGTGTAGTGTATGTGTATTGTATGTGTAGTGTATGTGTAGTGTACGTGTAGTGTATATGTAGTGTATGTGTAGTGTATGTGTAGTGTATGTGTAGTGTACGTGTAGTGTACGTGTAGTGTATGTGTAGTGTACGTGTAGTGTATGTGAATGTGTAAGTGTAGTGTATGTGTAGTGTACGTGTAGTGTATATGTGTAGTGTAGTGTATGTGTAGTGTATGTGGAATGTTTGTGTAGTGTACGTGTAGTGTATGTGCAGTGTATGTGTAGTGTATGTGTAGTGTATGTGTAGTGTATATGTGTAGTGTACTGTATATGTAGTGTATGTGTAGTGTATGTGTAGTGTATGTGTAGTGTATGTGGAGTGTTTGTGTAGTGTACGTGTAGTGTATGTGTAGTGTATGTGTAGTGTATGTGTAGTGTATGTGTAGCATACGTGTAGTGTACGTGTAGTGTATGTGTAGTGTACGTGTAGTGTATGTGTAGTGTATGTGTAGTGTACATGTAGTGTATGTGTAGTGTATGTGTAGTGTATGTGTAGTGTATGTGTAGTGTGTGCAGTGTATGTGTGGTGTACGTGTATTCTATGTGTAGTGAATGTGTAGTGTATGTGTGTAGTGTAGTGTACGTGAAGTGTATGTGTAGTGTACGTGTAGTGTACGTGTAGTGTATGTGTAGTGTACGTGCAGTGTACGTGTAGGGTATGTGTAGTGAACGTGTAGTGTATATGAGTAGTGTATGTGTAGTGTATGTGTAGTGTACGTGTAGTGTATCTGTAGTGTATGTGTGTAGTGTATGTGTAGTGTATGTGTAGTGTATGTGTATTGTATGTGTAGTCTATGTGTAGTGTACGTGTAGAGTACGTGTAGTGCATGTGTAGTGTATGTGTAGTGTACGTGTAGTGTACGTGTAGTGTACGTGTAGTGAATGTGTAGTGTATGTTAGTGTATGTGTAATGTACGTGTAGTGCATGTGTGTAGTGTAGTGTATGTGTAGTGTATGTGTATTGTATGTGTAGTCTATGTGTAGTGTACGTGTAGAGTACGTGTAGTGCATGTGTAGTGTATGTGTAGTGTATGTGTAGTGTACGTGTAGTGTACGTGTAGTGTACGTGTAGTGAATGTGTAGTGTATGTTAGTGTATGTGTAGTGCACGTGTAGTGTATGTGTAGTGTACGTGTAGTGTATGTGTGTAGTGTGTGTGTAGTGTATGTGTAGTGTATGTGTAGTGTATGTGTATTGTATGTGTAGTCTGTGTGTAGTGTACGTGTAGTGTACGTGTAGTGTGTGTGTTGTGTATGTATAGTGTATGTGTAGTGTACGCGTAGTGTATGTGTAGTGTATGTGTATGTGTAGTGTATGTGTAGTGTATGTGTAGTGTATGTGTAGTGAACGTGTAGTGTATGTGTAGTGTATGTGTATGTGTAGTGTATGTGTAGTGTATGTGTAGTGTACGTGTAGTGTATGTGTAGTGTATGTGTAGTGTACGTGTAGTGTATGTGTAGTGTATGTGTATGTGTAGTGTATGTGTAGTGTATGAGTAGTGTATGTGTAGTGTACATGTAGTGTATGTGTAGTGTATGTGTATGTTTAGTGTATGTGTAGTGTATGTGTAGTGTGTGTGTAGTGTATGTGTAGTTTATGTGTGTAGTGTACGTGTAGGGTATGTGTAGTGTACGTGTAGTGTATGTGTAGTGTATGTGTATGTATAGTGTATATGTAGTGTATGTGTAGTGTATGTGTGTAGTGTAGTGTATGTGTGTAGTGTAGTGTATGTGTAGTGTATGTGTAGTGTACGTGTAGTGTATGTGTACTGTATGTGTAGTGTATGTGTAGTGTACGTGTAGTGTACGTGAAGTGTATGTGTAGTGTACGTGTAGTGTACGTGTAGTGTACGTGTAGTGTATGTGTAGTGTATGTGTAGTGTATGTGTAGTGTACGCGTGGTGTATGTGTTGGGTACGTTTAGTGTATGTGTAGTGTACGTGTAGCGTACGTGTAGTGTATGTGTAGTGTATGTGCAGTGTATGAGTAGTGTACGTGTAGTGTATGTGTAGTGTATGTGTTGTGTAAGTGTAGTGTACGTGTAGTGTATGTGTATGTGTGGTGTATGTGTAGTGTACGTGTAGTGCATGTGTAGTGTATGTGTAGTTTACGTGTGGTGTATGTTTGCAGTGTAGTGTATGTGTGCAGTGTAGTGTATGTGTAGTGTATGTGTTGTGTATGTGTAGTGTATGTGTAGTGTACGTGTAGTGTATGTGAAGTGCATGTGTATGTGTAGTGTATGTGTAGTGTATGTGTAGTGTTTGTGTAGTGTATGTGTAGTGGTGTAGTGTGTGTGTAGAGTGTGTGTAGTGTATGTGTAGTTTACGTGTAGTGTACGTGTAGTGTACGTGTAGTGTATGTGTAGTGTATGTGTAGTGCACGTGTAGTGTATGTGTAGTGTATGTGTAGTGTATGTGTAGTGTATATGTGTAGTGTATGTGTAGTGTATGTGTAGCGCACGTGTAGTGTACGTGTAGTATATATGTGTAGTGTATGTGTACTGTATGTGTAGTGTATGTGTTGCGTACGTGTAGTGTACGTGTAGTGTATGTGTAGTGTATGTGTATGTGTAGTGTATGTGAAGTGTATGTGAAGTGTGCATGGTGTAGTGTATGTGTATTTTATGTGTAGTGTATGTGTAGTGTGTGTGCAGTGTATGTGTGGTGTACGTGTATTCTATGTGTAGTGAATGTGTAGTGAATGTGAAGTGTACGTGTAGTGTATGTGTGTAGTGTAGTGTATGTGTAGAGTATGTGTATTGTATGTGTAGTCTGTGTGTAGTGTACGTGTAGTGTACGTGTAGTGTGTGTGTAGTGTATGTGTAGTGTATGTGTAGTGTACGCGTAGTGTATGTGTAGTGTATGTGTATGTGTAGTGTATGTGTAGTGTATGTGTAGTGTATGTGTAGTGAACGTGTAGTGTATGTGTAGTGTATGTGTATGTGTAGTGTATGTGTAGTGTATGTGTAGTGTACGTGTAGTGTATGTGTAGTGTATGTGTAGTGTATGTGTATGTGTAGTGTATGTGTAGTGTATGAGTAGTGTATGTGTAGTGTACGTGTAGTGTATGTGTAGTGTATGTGTAATGTATGTGTAGTGTGTGTGTAGTGTATGTGTAGTGTATGTGTGTAGTGTACGTGTAGTGTATGTGTGTAGTGTACGTGTAGGGTATGTGTAGTGTACGTGTAGTGTATGTGTAGTGTATGTGCATGTATAGTGTATATGTAGTGTATGTGTAGTGTATGTGTGTAGTGTAGTGTATGTGTGTAGTGTAGTGTATGTGTAGTGTATGTGTAGTGTATGTGTAGTGTACGTGTAGTGTATGTGTACTGTATGTGTAGTGTATGTGTAGTGTACGTGTAGTGTACGTGAAGTGTATGTGTAGTGTACGTGTAGTGTACGTGTAGTGTACGTGTAGTGTATGTGTAGTGTATGTGTAGTGTATGTGTAGTGTACGCGTGGTGTATGTGTTGGGTACGTTTAGTGTATGTGTAGTGTATGTGTAGCGTACGTGTAGTGTATGTGTAGTGTATGTGCAGTGTATGAGTAGTGTACGTGTAGTGTATGTGTAGTGTATGTGTAGCGCACGTGTAGTGTACGTGTAGTATATATGTGTAGTGTATGTGTAGTGTATATGTGTAGTGTATGTGTAGTGTATGTATAGTGTACGTGTAGTGTATGTGTAGTGTATGTGTGTAGTGTATGTGTAGTGTATGTGTAGTGTATGTGTAGTGTATGAGTAGTCTATGTGTAGTGTACGTGTAGTGTACGTGTAGTGCATGTGTTGTGTATGTGTAGTGTTTGTGTAGTGTATGTGTAGTGTACGTGTAGTGTATGTGTAGTGTATGTGTAGTGTACGTGTAGTGTATGTGTAGTGTATGTGTAGTGTACGTGTAGTGCACATGTAGTGTATGTGTAGTGTACGTGTAGTGTATGTGAATGTGTATGTGTAGTGTATGTGTAGTGTATGTGTGGTGTATGTGGAATGTTTGTGTAGTGTACGTGTAGTGTATGTGCAGTGTATGTGTAGTGTATGTGTAGTGTACGTGTAGTGTATATGTGTAGTGTAGTGTATATGTAGTGTAAGTGTAGTGTATGTGTAGTGTATGTGTAGGGTATGTGGATTGTTTGTGTAGTGTTTGTGTAGTGTACGTGTAGTGTATGTGTAGTGTATGTGTACTGTATGTGTAGTGTATGTGTAGCGTACGTGTAGTGTATGTGAAATGTATGTGTAGTGTATGTGTGTAGTGTTGTGTATGTGTAGTGTAAGTGTAGTGTATGTGTAGTGCATGTGTAGTTTATGTGTAGTGTACGTGTAGTGTATGTGTGTAGTGTAGTGTATGTGTAGTGTATGTGTAGTGTGCGTGTATTTTATGTGTAGTGTACGTGTAGTGTATGTGTAGTGTATGGGTAGTGTATGTGTAGTGTATGTGTAGTGTATGTGTAGTGTATGTGTAGTGTACGTGTAGTGTATATGTGTAGTGTAGTGTATGTGTAGTGTACGTGTAGTGTATGTGAATGTGTAAGTGTAGTGTATGTGTAGTGTACGTGTAGTGTATGTGAATGTGTAAGTGTAGTGTATGTGTAGTGTACGTGTAGTGTATATGTGTAGTGTAGTGTATGTGTAGTGTATGTGGAATGTTTGTGTAGTGTACGTGTAGTGTATGTGCAGTGTATGTGTAGTGTATGTGTAGTGTACGTGTAGTGTATATGTGTAGTGTACTGTATATGTAGTGTATGAGTAGTGTATGTGTAGTGTATGTGTAGTGTATGTGGAGTGTTTGTGTAGTGTACGTGTAGTGTATGTGTAGTGTATGTGTAGTGTATGTGTAGTGTACGTGTAGTGTATGTGTAGTATATGTGTAGTGTACATGTAGTGTATGTGTAGTGTATGTGTAGTGTATGTGTAGTGTATGTGTAGTGTGTGCAGTGTATGTGTGGTGTACGTGTATTCTATGTGTAGTGAATGTGTAATGTACTTGTAGTGTACATGTAGTGTACGTGTAGTGTATGTGTATGTGTAGTGTATGTGTAGTGTACGTGAAGTGTATGTGTAGTGTATGTGTAGTTTAGTGTAGTGTATGTGTAGTTTAGTGTAGTGTATGTATGCAGTGTAGTGTATGTGTAGTGTGTGTGTTGTGTATGTGTAGAGTATGTGTAGTGTACGTGTAGTGTATGCGTAGTGTATGTGTATGTGTAGTGTATGTGTATGTGTAGTGTATGTGTAGTGTATGTATAGTGTTTGTGTAGTGTATGTGTAGTGTATGTGTAGTGTATGTGTGTAGTGTAGTGTACGTGAAGTGTATGTGTAGTGTACGTGTAGTGTACGTGTAGTGTATGTGTAGTGTACGTGCAGTGTACGTGTAGGGTATGTGTAGTGAACGTGTAGTGTATATGAGTAGTGTATGTGTAGTGTATGTGTAGTGTACGTGTAGTGTATCTGTAGTGTATGTGTGTAGTGTATGTGTAGTGTATGTGTAGTGTATGTGTATTGTATGTGTAGTCTATGTGTAGTGTACGTGTAGAGTACGTGTAGTGCATGTGTAGTGTATGTGTAGTGTATGTGTAGTGTACGTGTAGTGTATGTGTAGTGAATGTGTAGTGTATGTTAGTGTATGTGTAATGTACGTGTAGTGCATGTGTGTAGTGTAGTGTATGTGTAGTGTATGTGTATTGTATGTGTAGTCTATGTGTAGTGTACGTGTAGAGTACGTGTAGTGCATGTGTAGTGTATGTGTAGTGTATGTGTAGTGTACGTGTAGTGTACGTGTAGTGTACGTGTAGTGAATGTGTAGTGTATGTTAGTGTATGTGTAGTGCACGTGTAGTGTATGTGTAGTGTACGTGTAGTGTATGTGTGTAGTGTGTGTGTAGTGTATGTGTAGTGTATGTGTAGTGTATGTGTATTGTATGTGTAGTCTGTGTGTAGTGTACGTGTAGTGTTCGTGTAGTGTGTGTGTAGTGTATGTGTAGTGTATGTGTAGTGTACGCGTAGTGTATGTGTAGTGTATGTGTATGTGTAGTGTATGTTTAGTGTATGTGTAGTGTATGTGTAGTGAACGTGTAGTGTATGTGTAGTGTATGTGTATGTGTAGTGTATGTGTAGTGTATGTGTAGTGTACGTGTAGTGTATGTGTAGTGTATGTGTAGTGTACGTGTAGTGTATGTGTAGTGTATGTGTAGTGTACGTGTAGTGTATGTGTAGTGTATGTGTATGAGTAGTGTATGTGCAGTGTATGAGTAGTGAATGTGTAGTGTACATGTAGTGTATGTGTAGTGTATGTGTATGTTTAGTGTATGTGTAGTGTATGTGTAGTGTGTGTGTAGTGTATGTGTAGTGTATGTGTGTAGTGTACGTGTAGGGTATGTGTAGTGTACGTGTAGTGTATGTGTAGTGTATGTGTATGTATAGTGTATATGTAGTGTATGTGTAGTGTATGTGTGTAGTGTAGTGTATGTGTGTAGTGTAGTGTATGTGTAGTGTATGTGTAGTGTATGTGTAGTGTACGTGTAGTGTATGTGTACTGTATGTGTAGTGTATGTGTAGTGTACGTGTAGTGTACGTGAAGTGTATGTGTAGTGTACGTGTAGTGTACGTGTAGTGTACGTGTAGTGTATGTGTAGTGTATGTGTAGTGTATGTGTAGTGTACGCGTGGTGTATGTGTTGGGTACGTTTAGTGTATGTGTAGTGTACGTGTAGCGTACGTGTAGTGTATGTGTAGTGTATGTGCAGTGTATGAGTAGTGTACGTGTAGTGTATGTGTAGTGTATGTGTTGTGTAAGTGTAGTGTACGTGTAGTGTATGTGTATGTGTGGTGTATGTGTAGTGTACGTGTAGTGCATGTGTAGTGTATGTGTAGTTTACGTGTGGTGTATGTTTGCAGTGTAGTGTATGTGTGCAGTGTAGTGTATGTGTAGTGTATGTGTTGTGTATGTGTAGTGTATGTGTAGTGTACGTGTAGTGTATGTGAAGTGCATGTGTATGTGTAGTGTATGTGTAGTGTATGTGTAGTGTTTGTGTAGTGTATGTGTAGTGGTGTAGTGTGTGTGTAGAGTGTGTGTAGTGTATGTGTAGTTTACGTGTAGTGTACGTGTAGTGTACGTGTAGTGTATGTGTAGTGTATGTGTAGTGCACGTGTAGTGTATGTGTAGTGTATGTGTAGTGTATGTGTAGTGTATATGTGTAGTGTATGTGTAGTGTATGTGTAGCGCACGTGTAGTGTACGTGTAGTATATATGTGTAGTGTATGTGTACTGTATGTGTAGTGTATGTGTTGCGTACGTGTAGTGTACGTGTAGTGTATGTGTAGTGTATGTGTATGTGTAGTGTATGTGAAGTGTATGTGAAGTGTGCATTGTGTAGTGTATGTGTATTTTATGTGTAGTGTATGTGTAGTGTGTGTGCAGTGTATGTGTGGTGTACGTGTATTCTATGTGTAGTGAATGTGTAGTGAATGTGAAGTGTACGTGTAGTGTATGTGTGTAGTGTAGTGTATGTGTAGTGTATGTGTATTGTATGTGTAGTCTGTGTGTAGTGTACGTGTAGTGTACGTGTAGTGTGTGTGTAGTGTATGTGTAGTGTATGTGTAGTGTACGCGTAGTGTATGTGTAGTGTATGTGTATGTGTATTGTATGTGTAGTGTATGTGTATGTGTAGTGTATGTGTAGTGTATGTGTTGTGTACGTGTAGTGTATGTGTAGTGTATGTGTAGTGTATGTGTATGTGTAGTGTATGTGTAGTGTATGAGTAGTGTATGTGTAGTGTACGTGTAGTGTATGTGTAGTGTATGTGTATGTGTAGTGTATGTGTAATGTATGTGTAGTGTGTGTGTAGTGTATGTGTAGTGTATGTGTGTAGTGTACGTGTAGTGTATGTGTGTAGTGTACGTGTAGGGTATGTGTAGTGTACGTGTAGTGTATGTGTAGTGTATGTGCATGTATAGTGTATATGTAGTGTATGTGTAGTGTATGTGTGTAGTGTAGTGTATGTGTGTAGTGTAGTGTATGTGTAGTGTATGTGTAGTGTATGTGTAGTGTACGTGTAGTGTATGTGTACTGTATGTGTATTGTATGTGTAGTGTACGTGTAGTGTACGTGAAGTGTATGTGTAGTGTACGTGTAGTGTACGTGTAGTGTACGTGTAGTGTATGTGTAGTGTATGTGTAGTGTATGTGTAGTGTACGCGTGGTGTATGTGTTGGGTACGTTTAGTGTATGTGTAGTGTATGTGTAGCGTACGTGTAGTGTATGTGTAGTGTATGTGCAGTGTATGAGTAGTGTACGTGTAGTGTATGTGTAGTGTATGTGTAGTGTTTTTGTTGTGTACATGTAGTGTATGTGTATGTGTGGTGTATGTGTAGTGTACGTGTAGTGCATGTGTAGTGTATGTGTAGTTTACGTGTGGTGTATGTGTGCAGTGTAGTGTATGTGTGCAGTGTAGTGTATGTGTAGTGTATGTGTTGTGTATGTGTAGTGTATGTGTAGTGTACGTGTAGTGTATGTGAAGTGCATGTGTATGTGTAGTGTATGTGTAGTGTTTGTGTAGTATATGTGTAGTGGTGTAGTGTGTGTTTAGAGTGTGTGTAGTGTATGTGTAGTTTACGTGTAGTGTACGTGTAGTGTATGTGTAGTGTATGTGTAGTGCACGTGTAGTGTATGTGTAGTGTATGTGTAGTGTATGTGTAGTGTATATGTGTAGTGTATGTGTAGTGTATGTGTAGCGCACGTGTAGTGTACGTGTAGTATGTATGCGTAGTGTATGTGTAGTGTATATGTGTAGTGTATGTACAGTGTACGTGTAGTGTATGTGTAGTGTATGTGTGTAGTGTATGTGTAGTGTATGTGTAGTGTATGTGTAGTGTATGTGTAGTCTATGTGTGATGTACGTGTAGTGTACGTGTAGTGCATGTGTTGTGTATGTGTAGTGTTTGTGTAGTGTATGTGTAGTGTACGTGTAGTGTATGTGTAGTGTATGTGTAGTGTACGTGTAGTGCACATGAAGTGTATGTGTAGTGTACGTGTAGTGTATGTGAATGTGTATGTGTAGTGTATGTGTAGTGTACGTGTAGTGTATATGTGTAGTGTAGTGTATGTGTAGTGTATGTGTGGTGTATGTGGAATGTTTGTGTAGTGTACGTGTAGTGTATGTGCAGTGTATGTGTAGTGTATGTGTAGTGTACGTGTATTGTATATGTGTAGTGTAGTGTATATGTAGTGTATGTGTAGTGTATGTGTAGTGTATGTGTAGGGTATGTGGAGTGTTTGTGTAGTGTTTGTGTAGTGTACGTGTAGTGTATGTGTAGTGTATGTGTACTGTATGTGTAGTGTATGTGTAGCGTACGTGTAGTGTACGTGTAGTGTATGTGTAGTGTATGTGTATGTGTAGTGTATGTGAAGTGTATGTGTAGTGTGCATGGTGTAGTGTATGTGTATTGTATGTGTAGTGTATGTGTAGTGTACGTGTAGTGTATATGTAGTGTATGTGTAGTGTATGTGTAGTGTATGTGTAGTGTACGTGTAGTGTACGTGTAGTGTATGTGTAGTGTACGTGTAGTGTATGTGAATGTGTAAGTGTAGTGTATGTGTAGTGTACGTGTAGTGTATATGTGTAGTGTAGTGTATGTGTAGTGTATGTGGAATGTTTGTGTAGTGTACGTGTAGTGTATGTGCAGTGTATGTGTAGTGTATGTGTAGTGTACGTGTAGTGTATATGTGTAGTGTACTGTATATGTAGTGTATGTGTAGTGTATGTGTAGTGTATGTGTAGTGTATGTGGAGTGTTTGTGTAGTGTACGTGTAGTGTACGTGTAGTGTATGTGTAGTGTACGTGTAGTGTATGTGTAGTGTATGTGTAGTGTACATGTAGTGTATGTGTAGTGTATGTGTAGTGTATGTGTAGTGTATGTGTAGTGTGTGCAGTGTATGTGTGGTGTACGTGTATTCTATGTGTAGTGAATGTGTAATGTACTTGTAGTGTACATGTAGTGTACGTGTAGTGTATGTGTATGTGTAGTGTATGTGTAGTGTACGTGTAGTGTATGTGTAGTGTATGTGTAGTTTAGTGTAGTGTATGTGTAGTTTAGTGTAGTGTATGTATGTAACACCCCTCTATTGTAACACCACCCTAAAATGTACCACTATAATGGAACACCACTATAATGGAACACTAAACTATCCTGAGTAACACTTCCCCATTGGTTGCACTTGGTAACACTGTTATGAGCTGACATATGATGGTTACACCGGAACCAAAGGTACACTGCCAATAAAGAAATGCTAACACAAGGATTAAATACGCTGCCACCATCTGCCTTTGACCATTGAAACTATATCAAGCAACGAGGCAAGAAACATTGCTTGACTTGGAGAGTACTTTCTATGACTGTCATTAATTATGTAAACGGTTGTCAGCCACTATATCCAAAAGGCTAAGAGGATTCAACAATTGACACAGACGGGAAATTTAATGAGTTTATTGAGACCAAAATTATGTCAATCACCACTTATAAATGCTACTCTAACACTGGCAAAAAGTTAAGAAATTTGGACATGGAACAAAAACTCAGAGATCACACACATTACCTTAAGACCTCTGTCTCTCCCGGGCTGAGATGTTCTTCACAGACCCGCTCTCGATCCCGGTGTACCGCCCTCTGCCTCTCCTATGTTCCTACAGGCCCTCTATATACAACCCCCCACAGGGGGGAGGGGGAGATCTGCTGTTGCTACCCACCAAAAGTGTACAAACACTCAAGAAATATTTCAAAAAGCTTGTTTGACATTCACCATACACTCTTCAAGAGAGGAGTTATTAATTACGTGTGTGACTGACCTCTGACCTGGCCAAAAGGGGGAGATCCAGGGATGTTTACACATAAGAATCTGGAGTCTAATTTCCTTGCATGAAATATTACATACTTGAAACTATGCTGACTAAGACTAACCCAGGAATTTTTAATCAATATACAAGATAAACCGGAGGTCATCTGGGCTGACCTCTTGGAGAAGGCTTCCCTGGGTGTGAACTCTAAGGGTGGGGGGGAGATCATGGGTGTTACAGCTCCCTTTCCCCGGAGTTAAGACAAAATCGGGTGTATGATAATTAAGCCCAATTTTGTCTTATCCTAACTCATCCAAAATACCACAACTAACCCCAAAAAGAAAAAAAAAAATTGCCAGTGACATAATGAGAAAAGTAAGCTAACTAAATTAACATGAAGCAAAGTACATTATACAGTTATACTGTAGTAAGAACAAAACATAAATGTATAATGAGACACAAAAGTACAAAAAGAATCCTGGCAAAAGTACCAGCAATGATACCGTCACACATGATACAATTCTGATATCCTAATATGACAATAAAGTATCAATGAAAAAAACAAAACAAATCCCGACTGCACCAAAGCAGTCCAGCAAGGCTCCCTCAGATGGCTGGAAGACCAAAACAAAAAATCGCCTTAAAACAAGCATGACATAAAAAAAAAAAAAAATTCCTAATGGAACAGGAAAATTACAAGTAACTAAAGATAATATAAAGTCAAAATATAAGTAATAACACAAGGCTACATAATACAACCCTGAATTACAATACATGGCAATAACGAATACTAAGAACCAATGACATATCCTGCCTGCACACTAGGCAGGCTAGCAAGCCTTCCTCAGAAGGTCTGAAGAACAAAACATACAAAAAAAATGAACATCAACATGAAAAAAAATATATATATGTAATACTCCTACTCTAACATTTAAATCTAACTAATTAAAAATAACAGGAAACATTATACCTAAGTGGGCATACCCCAAACATCTGCTGGGTACCTCATGACCCACAGCCAAACGTATGAGTTATACAAGTTATGAAACATGGTAAAAATACAACAATAGACATGAAGACTCATCAATAGAACCGTACGTTAACAGTAACGTTAACTTGTGGGCCAATCCATATACCGCACAAGACAATAGTGCCAGGGTCAATCTCCATGCACCCTGCACACACTGAAAGTAAGACTCCCTCTTACCACAACAGAAACATTACTTAACATTACAACATTTTAATGAAATAAAAAGACATGCAAATATAAAAAAAATTATGTACCCATACACTGGTAACAAATAGGGAACCTGGACACTCATCACCAGGACAGACTTATCTCATAGATACATACATGAAATAAAATAGTAAGAAATTGCAAGAAAAAGTTTGTGCTAGAGACCGAAGTCATCTAGCTAAGAACACTGTCTAGGACCACTTTTTCTAGGCCTAGTTACTTTACATCCCCATAAATGTTACACTTTTAACCCACTTAGACAAAACTATTTGACACCGTTAATAATAGAGTCATTTCTCTGAACCATCATTCGTAAATCTTGACACATTAATGTTCGTGTTTATATACGCGTTTCCTATCGTGCATCCGTTATACTCTCGCGTGGTGGCCTGATGTTGGAGACCCGATGTTGGTGACCTGATGTTGGTGACGTGATGTTGGAGACCTGATGTTGGTGACGATGTTGGAGGCCCGATGTAGAAGACCTGATGTTGGTCCAGCGTCTGCCCGTCGATGATGCCTGCATATACCCTGAGATCTTCTTGTAACAGCTCTGGGGGTACGTCTGGTGACAGAGCGAGTCTACTGGTGACAGACTCCTCGTCAAGCTATCAAACTGCTCGAAGGTGGTGGTGTGAAGAGCAGCGGCAAGTGACAGCGGCCGGGGACTTGGCCGGTCACAAGTGAACGGTGTTAGGAGAGATGTATGGAGGCACATCTCACCTCCAGTTGCTTGAAGCTGACGGTCGATGATGAGTGACAGCAGCTACATAGCAGGAGTCGTGACAGCAGGGCAGAGAGTGTGACGTCAACGATGTCTTGCAACAGAAGTAAGCAGGTGCAGGTGTTGGGGCGTGGGTGGCGTGGCGGCAGGCCAGGTGGATCCCGACTTCAGCTCCTGGGGCCCATCACTACACAGGCGTTGCTTGTGCCACATTCTACTAAGCCGGTACGCCTTATCGCGCATGCCCTAATGTGCCTGACCTCGGGCCGATGGTGCGAAACGTGCACCCTATTGGCGAGTCAAGCACACTCAGTAGGGAGGTGCCGTTGGAATGTGACCGCCTCGTTGCGCATCTTGGTGGAGTCAGTGATGTGGCATCCCCAAGGACGAGGGGGAACTGGTAGGTGACTGCTGCTGGCATACCCGCTTGTTGACCTCGCGCCTCCACTTCCGGTGTGCCTGCACGGTGTGTCGCAGCAGGCAGGTGGGTGCCTCTGATGATGAACTGCAAGACGGCGGCCCACCATGGTACGTTGACATCTGGACAGCTGTGCTCTGCTGGCAGGAACTCTGGCTTGGACAACCTCGTGTGGTGGGAGGTGTCGGCTGGGTGAATGGTGTCATTATCACCGTCCCAGGTAACCGAGTGGTGGGGTTACCGGGAGTGTTGGGAGGGGGGTGGGGTGTAACGTAACCCACTCTCCACTGTACCAGAGGGGGTGACCCCTCTGGCCTCAATGTTGGTTCACGAGTAGCTGGTACCGGGGACAGAGCGGTGTGGACAAGCAGACCTGGGGAAGACAGAATAACTCTCCGACTGGCGGAAGCAAGGACTCTTCCCTGGGCTTTGGTGACAGGGTACAGCCCAAGGGTAGGTAAGGCATGCTCTCTGAATACATTCCCTGACAAAATCTCAAAACAATTGCCAGTTTAAAAACTCTGCTAAAACAAACAACTACTAAGGGACGAGACAGTTTACTGAAACTCTCCCTGCCTCGCCCGTGACCTCGTTAACATAGGGTGGCAAGGCTGACCCTGGGTACCAATGAGAGTTGACAGAAGGTCCTCCTCTCCATCCTGGACAAGCCCAGCTGGGTCAGTCAACTCAGAAGGGTCAGGAATGGGAATCGCTGAAGGCAGTTCCAGTTCCTCCCTGGCAACGTAACACTTTAATTTGTTGACGTGAATAGTTGTGTCACCCTGGTCATCAAAGATTCCCCTGATCAGAAAATTAACTGGTCCAAGCTTCTTAATTACTCTATATGGTCCACGCCATCTAGGTGCTAGCTTCCTACTTTGATTGGCAGGAGCCTTTTCATTTAACCTCATAACCAAGCTTCCCTCTCTAAGTGTCAACGGTTGAACCTTCTTATCATAATAGTGCGCATACCGGCTCCTCGCTGTCTTAGAAGCCTCAGCAGCAATCCTCCAAGCATTTCTCATTTTAGAGAGGATTTCTGAAGGATAATCCTCACCGCACACAACCTCGTGTCTGTTAAGCAGACCTGATGGGAAGTTACATGAGCGCCCCGTGAAAAGCAGCAGTGGTTGTGTGTTAATTGACTGATGAATGGCAGTGTTCAAGGCTAGTTGAACATAGGGGAGTTGTTCGTCCCAGGTGGCAGCATCTTTCTCTGCAAGAATTGCTAGCATATCCTTAATTGTACGATTGGTTCTTTCAGTCATACCGTTTGCTTGCGGATGGTAAGCAGTCGTGAGGGCTGTTGTTGTTTCTAAAATTTTACAAACCTCTTTAAAAGTGTTACCAACGAACTCTTGACCTCTGTCAGATACTAATACTTTAGGAGGTCCAAACACAGTGACAAATTTACTTAAGAAAGCGTCTGCAACCGTCTGGGGGTCCTTACGAGGAAGAGCAACCAAGGTAGTGAACCGGGACAGATGGTCCACTAGCACCAACACGTAGCGATTACCAGAATGACTATTATGTAAATCAATCAAATCCGCTCCCACTCGATCTAAAGGCTCAAAAATGTCAGGGAACTCTTGTAGTGGCGCCTGTACCTTAGGGGTACCTTTTCTCCTTTGACAATTCGGACACGATCTGACAAACTTAGTGATATAAGATAACATCCTAGGAAAATAGAATAAAGTTTTAGCTCTCATATAGGTCTTAAAGACCCCAGGGTGACCAGCGATCTTAGATGCATGCGCGAGTTTCACGGCTGATGATCTTAACACGTCGGGGATGACTAACTGGTAAACCGCACGATCTTTCATGTCGTTAACATAATATAGGACACCCTTCTGCAGGTCAAAATGCTGCAGGGGAAAGTTACCTTTCTTCATAGGGTATTGGCCACCCTCCAAATATTCAATTATTTCCTTCCATCGCTGTTCTCCCATTTGAAATTCTCTCATTTTATCACTTGCAATAGTTTCAATGTTGACATTTACGTTAACTGACGCGACGTTCCTACTCAACGTGTCTGGCACAACATGAGATGGTCCAGGCTTATAAAGGATCTGAAACGAGTGAGCTGACAGCTCATGAGACCAACGGGACATCCGGGGACACTTTGTTTTCTTTTTAAATATGTATGTGAGAGCTCTGTGATCTGTGAAAATAACAAAATGACGTTGGAATAGGTAAGGCTCAAAATAACGAACACTTTCGACCACAGCAAGCGCTTCCTTGTCTGTTGCTGAGTATCTAACTTCAGGTCCCTTCACTTTTCTGCTGAAATACGCCACAGGGTGAGGATGGTTCTCTGAATCACGCTGCATTAAGCACCCTCCTATGGCAATACCACTAGCGTCTGTATGCACCTCCCACTCCTTATCAAAGTCAGGCACAGCTAATACTGGGGCGGTAATTAATTGACTTTTGAGCCTAGTATAAGCCTCATCGTGTTCTGAGGTCCACATAAATTTAGCATTCTTCTTTACAAGGTCAGTTAAAGGCGCTGTTATACTAGCAAATCCCTCAATATGGCGGCGGAAGTATCCGGCTGCTCCCAGAAACCGGCGCACATCCCTTGCTGACCTAGGCCTGGGCATCTCAGCAATGGCGCGGCATGAGTCTGGGTCAGGGCGGATGCCATCTGTGCTCACCTGGAACCCCAGAAATTTGAATTTCTGAGATGCCAGGGTGCATTTTTGGATATTCAATTTGAAGCCTGCCTTGTCTAACAATGACAGTGTCTCAGTCAAGTCCCGCAGGTGCTCCTCAAACGACCTAGAGTAGATAACCACGTCATCCAGGTATGCTAATGAATGCCTACCTAGCACAGGGCTGAGGATGTAGTTAATAGCCCTCTGAAATGAGGAAGGGGCTGTCTTGAGCCCAAAAGGCATGCGCTTAAACTGAAACTGGTGAACCCCATCAGAGAATGCTGTTTTCTCACGGTCCTTAACTGCCACCGGAATGGCCCAATATGCTGACTTAGCATCCAGAGTGGAGAAATACTTGGCTGCCGCGAACTGATCTATAATTTCCTGAATCCGAGGTAAGGGGTACACGTCCCCCTTTGTTATTTCATTAACTTTCCGATAGTCGACACAAAACCGGTAACTACCATCCGGTTTGCGCACCAGCACCACCGGAGACAACCATGGTGAAGTGCTTGGTTCTATAACTCCCTGTCTCAACATCTTCTGACACTCCTCTCTGATAGTTTTCTTAGCCTGTTCCGGGAGCCTCCACTGTCTCGTATACACGGGCTCGTGATCACCTGTTGGAATGGTGTGCTCAATTCTGTCTAACAACCCAATTTGATCGTCGTCCGTTGCAAATAATTTGGGGAACATACGCAAAACTTCCCGCACCCGTTTCCTCTCTAACTGTGGAATGTGCTGTAAGTCTAGTGCTGATATTAATTTATTCAAATTGTTGGTATCGCAAGGTGGCGCAAACACCGTTGTGCTGTGCCTAGGAGTCTTACTAGTGTCTCTAACATTAAGAGCGCCACATTGCTTAGTGTCTGTAATAGTTTCCGATGGATCTGATTGAAAGATCGATGTCTCCTCTAAGATAATACCCTGAGACACTCGATCACCCACTCTGAAGCGGTAGGTCTTGTGTGAGAGATTGACTACAGGTATGAGGGCACCTTTATCCAGGACAACAATTAAGTGGTGGGGAATTAATAGTTTATCAAACCTGCCGGCCACCAGAAGGGTAGTTCCAGGCTTGATATGACGACCCATGGCCACCCTAAGGAACCTAAATGATCGTGGTGGGCAAGTCTGCTTGCCAAAAGCATGTAAAATACACGACTTCGTATTATTGTCTGGAAGAGACTGAAACAAAAATTTCGCGTAATTGGCATGATGTTTCTGCTTCCGTTGGATGGAAGCTACAACCGGGGGATGGTCAGTCAATGTCACCGGGTAGGATACAGTTCCTAATTTCAACCGGCAATGTCTCGCCCGTTTCTCAGCTGACAGAAAATATGAAAACCTGTGTAAGAAATCCATGCCAATCAAGATATCACCCGGATAAGCAAGATTCTGAACCACTGTACAAGTGTGAGGGTACGACCCATCATGACCTATTTCAAAATTAACAGTGGCTTGACCCAAGATGTCAATTTGTCCTCCATTAACTGCTGTGAGCTGTTTATAACAACGTTTAAGCCGTGCTTGTTTGAATTTGCTGAAGGCTGAACTCTTAATGAGTGTTGCTTGGCTACCCGTGTCCAAGAACGCAATCAAACTCTCACCCTCAACCTTGACTTCAAAAGTAGGGCGACCATCCTTAAAGTAATCTGGTGACGGCACTTCCTGAAGCCGAACACTCGTACACGCTTTCCTAAAATGACCTTTTCCATGACAGGTCCAACACTTCTCCTTACTAATACTACTTAATGTGTAAGAAATCTTACCACAAGTACAAACTACCCCCGGGGAGGCAACACTGGGGGGATGGGCGGGGGAAGCAGGGTGGGGGTGGGGAATGTCGGAGGGGGAGGGTATGGCAGGAGGTATGAGGGAGGCGGGGAGGGCTAGTGGGGGGTTGAGGGACTGGGCGCAGGGCGGGGAGGATGGAAGTGGAGGGAGAGTGGAGGGCGTGTGGATGAGTGACACTGACTCGGGGTGGGGCGGGAGGAGTGGAAACTGAGGGGAAGGAGGGTGAGGGTGGACGGGTGGAGTGGGACAATACTGAGAGGGGAGGGGCTGAGCAAGCAAGGTGTGGGTGGAGTGACCTTGAGTGGGGATAGTGGGGACGGTGTGAGGAAGTGGAGCAGAGTGGGTGGAGGGAACATGGGCGGGTAGGGTGGGAGGGAACTGGGTGGGGTAGGTGTAGGGAATTTGGGGCAGGAACTGAGAAGTAATAGAGGGGGATTGCAACCCTATTTTGAACCCCTTCCATTCTGATAACATCTGAGTGGATATATAAAATCAAACAAATTGCCAATAAAGATAGAGTTCCACAAAATAACACAATATCTGTAACTTTGTCACCAAGCGTCATATTAACATGAAAATTTAACACCATGTCCTATGAAACGAATGAACATTAAAAAGTAAATCAGAACAAACGCACACTCGCTGTACACATAATATACACCGCGCGGAGCGTCTGCAGAAAGATGAAGGGACATAGGACAGTACCCTTCCTGAGTGGACGAGAGTTATGACCGCGCGCCCAAGATGAAACAGGTGTTGATAACTTAGTATAAACAATCTCTCAGATCGTCGCATGAGAAACACATGTACACATATGTGCACACATGAGGTGGCCAGGTGCACATACAACCTTATCGACACTGAAATTCCTTACACTTATAAAAAGTCTGAGTAAAATAATAAAACAAAAAGTTATAGTATAATTAATTATGAATTCCCTTAACTAATTGTAAGACTACTCTCGTGGTGATTAAATCTACGATTGTTCCTCGGTAAGCTACGCCTGTTAACTACGTCTGACCCGCCCTTGGGGAAAAACATCCAACACTAGCAGCCGTCCTCCCTAAGACACAATTCACGACCAGAATGTTTGAGGTCAGTCTCGCTGCCAACATGACCCCCTCTATGATGATAACTCAGCTACACTCTAGGTGACGAATCACCGTCTGCGGCCTTATCGTTAAGATCTAGAACTCGAGGCAACTCCATGTACCTCAGAAATATATCAGTAAGCGTCCTCCACTGATAATTTCCCAGACAACCTGCCGAACAGATTGCTGTACAACCTATAACTGGGTTGTACACCCCTGGAAGCTATGAAGAGAAACGAGAACTAATTTCTGTCCATAGATTTCAGAGCGACGCGCATACCCCAAACTTTCAACTAGTTTCCCGTATGTCGCACTAATCATAACACTTAAAATACGTGTGGCCCCGAGCAACGAAATCGCGAGCCCGCCTAAACTAACAAACAACTACGTGGCCAACTGAGCAGCCGCCGGCGCGCAGGACTCCAATAAAGTGTGAACACACCCACAATTTATTGGACCACCGCTAGCACCATTGTAACACCCCTCTATTGTAACACCACCCTAAAATGTACCACTATAATGGAACACCACTATAATGGAACACTAAACTATCCTGAGTAACACTTCCCCATTGGTTGCACTTGGTAACACTGTTATGAGCTGACATATGATGGTTACACCGGAACCAAAGGTACACTGCCAATAAAGAAATGCTAACACAAGGATTAAATACGCTGCCACCATCTGCCTTTGACCATTGAAACTATATCAAGCAACGAGGCAAGAAACATTGCTTGACTTGGAGAGTACTTTCTATGACTGTCATTAATTATGTAAACGGTTGTCAGCCACTATATCCAAAAGGCTAAGAGGATTCAACAATTGACACAGACGGGAAATTTAATGAGTTTATTGAGACCAAAATTATGTCAATCACCACTTATAAATGCTACTCTAACACTGGCAAAAAGTTAAGAAATTTGGACATGGAACAAAAACTCAGAGATCACACACATTACCTTAAGACCTCTGTCTCTCCCGGGCTGAGATGTTCTTCACAGACCCGCTCTCGATCCCGGTGTACCGCCCTCTGCCTCTCCTATGTTCCTACAGGCCCTCTATATACAACCCCCCACAGGGGGGAGGGGGAGATCTGCTGTTGCTACCCACCAAAAGTGTACAAACACTCAAGAAATATTTCAAAAAGCTTGTTTGACATTCACCATACACTCTTCAAGAGAGGAGTTATTAATTACGTGTGTGACTGACCTCTGACCAGGCCAAAAGGGGGAGATCCAGGGATGTTTACACATAAGAATCTGGAGTCTAATTTCCTTGCATGAAATATTACATACTTGAAACTATGCTGACTAAGACTAACCCAGGAATTTTTAATCAATATACAAGATAAACCGGAGGTCATCTGGGCTGACCTCTTGGAGAAGGCTTCCCTGGGTGTGAACTCTAAGGGTGGGGGGGAGATCATGGGTGTTACATGTATGCAGTGTAGTGTATGTGTAGTGTGTGTGTTGTGTATGTGTAGAGTATGTGTAGTGTACGTGTAGTGTATGCGTAGTGTATGTGTAGTGTATGTGTAGTGTATGTATAGTGTTTGTGTAGTGTATGTGTAGTGTATGTGTAGTGTATGTGTGTAGTGTAGTGTACGTGAAGTGTATGTGTAGTGTACGTGTAGTGTACGTGTAGTGTATGTGTAGTGTACGTGCAGTGTACGTGTAGGGTATGTGTAGTGTATGTGTAGTGTATGTGTAATGTATGTGTAGTACACGTGTAGTGTATGTGTAGTGAACGTGTAGTGTATATGAGTAGTGTATGTGTAGTGTATGTGTAGTGTACGTGTAGTGTATCTGTAGTGTATGTGTGTAGTGTATGTGTAGTGTATGTGTAGTGTATGTGTATTGTATGTGTAGTCTATGTGTAGTGTACGTGTAGAGTATGTGTAGTGCATGTGTAGTGTATGTGTAGTGTATGTGTAGTGTACGTGTAGTGTACGTGTAGTGTACGTGTAGTGAATGTGTAGTGTATGTTAGTGTATGTGTAATGTACGTGTAGTGCATGTGTGTAGTGTATGTGTAGTGTATGTGTAGTGTATGTGTAGTGCACGTGTAGTGTATGTGTAGTGTACGTGTAGTGTATGTGTGTAGTGTGTGTGTAGTGTATGTGTAGTGTATGTGTAGTGTATGTGTATTGTATGTGTAGTCTGTGTGTAGTGTACGTGTAGTGTACGTGTAGTGTGTGTGTAGTGTATGTGTAGTGTATGTGTAGTGTACGCGTAGTGTATGTGTAGTGTATGTGTATGTGTAGTGTATGTGTAGTGTATGTGTAGTGTATGTGTAGTGAACGTGTAGTGTATGTGTAGTGTATGTGTATGTGTAGTGTATGTGTAGTGTATGTGTAGTGTACGTGTAGTGTATGTGTAGTGTATGTGTATGTGTAGTGTATGTGTAGTGTATGAGTAGTGTATGTGTAGTGTACATGTAGTGTATGTGTAGTGTATGTGTATGTTTAGTGTATGTGTAGTGTATGTGTAGTGTGTGTGTAGTGTATGTGTAGTGTATGTGTGTAGTGTACGTGTAGGGTATGTGTAGTGTACGTGTAGTGTATGTGTAGTGTATGTGTATGTATAGTGTATATGTAGTGTATGTGTAGTGTATGTGTGTAGTGTAGTGTATGTGTGTAGTGTAGTGTATGTGTAGTGTATGTGTAGTGTATGTGTAGTGTACGTGTAGTGTATGTGTACTGTATGTGTAGTGTATGTGTAGTGTACGTGTAGTGTACGTGAAGTGTATGTGTAGTGTACGTGTAGTGTACGTGTAGTGTACGTGTAGTGTATGTGTAGTGTATGTGTAGTGTATGTGTAGTGTACGCGTGGTGTATGTGTTGGGTACGTTTAGTGTATGTGTAGTGTACGTGTAGCATACGTGTAGTGTATGTGTAGTGTATGAGCAGTGTATGAGTAGTGTACGTGTAGTGTATGTGTAGTGTATGTGTTGTGTACGTGTAGTGTACGTGTAGTGTATGTGTATGTGTGGTGTATGTGTAGTGTACGTGTAGTGCATGTGTAGTGTATGTGTAGTTTACGTGTGGTGTATGTGTGCAGTGTAGTGTATGTGTGCAGTGTAGTGTATGTGTAGTGTATGTGTTGTGTATGTGTAGTGTATGTGTAGTGTACGTGTAGTGTATGTGAAGTGCATGTGTATGTGTAGTGTATGTGTAGTGTATGTGTAGTGTATGTGTAGTGTTTGTGTAGTGTATGTGTAGTGGTGTAGTGTGTGTGTAGAGTGTGTGTAGTGTATGTGTAGTTTACGTGTAGTGTACGTGTAGTGTACGTGTAGTGTATGTGTAGTGTATGTGTAGTGCACGTGTAGTGTATGTGTAGTGTATGTGTAGTGTATGTGTAGTGTATATGTGTAGTGTATGTGTAGTGTATGTGTAGCGCACGTGTAGTGTACGTGTAGTGTATGTGTACTGTATGTGTAGTGTATGTGTTGCGTACGTGTAGTGTACGTGTAGTGTATGTGTAGTGTATGTGTATGTGTAGTGTATGTGAAGTGTATGTGAAGTGTGCATGGTGTAGTGTATGTGTATTTTATGTGTAGTGTATGTGTAGTGTGTGTGCAGTGTATGTGTGGTGTACGTGTATTCTATGTGTAGTGAATGTGTAGTGAATGTGAAGTGTACGTGTAGTGTATGTATGTAGTGTAGTGTATGTGTAGTGTATGTGTAGTGTATGTGTAGTGTACGTGTAGTGTACGTGTAGTGTACGTGTAGTGTATGTGTAGTGTATGTGTAGTGTATGTGAAATGTATGTGTAGTGTATGTGTGTAGTGTAGTGTATGTGTAGTGTAAGTGTAGTGTATGTGTAGTGCATGTGTAGTTTATGTGTAGTGTATGTGTAGTGTATGTGAGTAGTGTAGTGTATGTGTAGTGTATGTGTAGTGTGCGTGTATTGTATGTGTAGTGTACGTGTAGTGTATGTGTAGTGTATGGGTAGTGTATGTGTAGTGCGTGTAGTGTATGTGTAGTGTATGTGTAGTGTATATGTAGTGTATGTGTACTGTTTGTGTAGTGTATGTGTAGTGTATGTGTAGTGTATGTGTAGTGTATGTGTGTAGTGTAGTGTACGTGAAGTGTATGTGTAGTGTACGTGTAGTGTACGTGTAGTGTATGTGTAGTGTACGTGCAGTGTACGTGTAGGGTATGTGTAGTGTATGTGTAGTGTATGTGTAATGTATGTGTAGTACACGTGTAGTGTATGTGTAGTGAACGTGTAGTGTATATGAGTAGTGTATGTGTAGTGTATGTGTAGTGTACGTGTAGTGTATCTGTAGTGTATGTGTGTAGTGTATGTGTAGTGTATGTGTAGTGTATGTGTATTGTATGTGTAGTCTATGTGTAGTGTACGTGTAGAGTACGTGTAGTGCATGTGTAGTGTATGTGTAGTGTATGTGTAGTGTACGTGTAGTGTACGTGTAGTGTACGTGTAGTGAATGTGTAGTGTATGTTAGTGTATGTGTAATGTACGTGTAGTGCATGTGTGTAGTGTATGTGTAGTGTATGTGTAGTGTATGTGTAGTGCACGTGTAGTGTATGTGTAGTGTACGTGTAGTGTATGTGTGTAGTGTGTGTGTAGTGTATGTGTAGTGTATGTGTAGTGTATGTGTATTGTATGTGTAGTCTGTGTGTAGTGTACGTGTAGTGTACGTGTAGTGTGTGTGTAGTGTATGTGTAGTGTATGTGTAGTGTACGCGTAGTGTATGTGTAGTGTATGTGTATGTGTAGTGTATGTGTAGTGTATGTGTAGTGTATGTGTAGTGAACGTGTAGTGTATGTGTAGTGTATGTGTATGTGTAGTGTATGTGTAGTGTACGTGTAGTGTATGTGTAGTGTATGTGTATGTGTAGTGTATGTGTAGTGTATGAGTAGTGTATGTGTAGTGTACATGTAGTGTATGTGTAGTGTATGTGTATGTTTAGTGTATGTGTAGTGTATGTGTAGTGTGTGTGTAGTGTATGTGTAGTGTATGTGTGTAGTGTACGTGTAGGGTATGTGTAGTGTACGTGTAGTGTATGTGTAGTGTATGTGTATGTATAGTG
>NC_091174.1:45841280-45939816 GCF_040958095.1 Procambarus clarkii | reverse complement strand
CCTTCACCCACACACCAACCTTCACCCACACACCAACCTTCACCCTCATCCCAACCTTTTCCCTCACACCAACCTTCACCCACACACCAACCTTCACCCTCACTCCAACCTTCACCCACACACCAACCTTCTCCTTCACATCAACCTTCTCCCTCACACCAACCTTCTCCTACACACCAACCTTCACCCACACACCAACATTCACCCACACACCAACCTTCACCCACACACCAACCTTTACCCACACACCAACCTTCACCCTCACACCAACCTTCACCCACACACCAACCTTCACCCTCATCCCAACCTTCTCCCTCACACCAACCTTCACCCACACACCAACCTTCACCGACACACCAACCTTTACCCACACACCAACCTTCACCCACACAACAACCTTCACCCACACACCAACCTTTACCCACACTCCAACCTTCTCCCTCACATCAACCTTCTCCCTCACACCAACCTTCTCCCACACACCAACCTTCAACTTCACACCAACCTCCGCCTTCACACCAACCTGCGCCCTCACACCATCCTTCGCCCTCACACCAACCTTCACCCACACACCAACCTTCACCCACACACCAACGTTCTCCCTCACACCAACCTTCACCCACACACCAACCTTCACCCTCACACAAATCTTCTCCCACACACCGACCTTCTCCGACACACCAACCTTCTCCCTCACACCAACTTTCACCCACACACCAACTTTCACCCACACACCAACCTTCACCCACACACCAACCTTCACCTTGACACCAACCTTCACCTTCACACCAACCTGCGCCCACACACCAACCTTCATCCACACACCAACCTTCCCCACACACCAACCTTCACCCTCACACCAACCTTCTCCCACACACCAACCTTCACCCACTCACCAACCTTCTCCCACACACTAACCTTCACCCACACACCAACCTTCACCCACACACCAACCTTCACCCTCATCCCAACCTTCTCCCTCACACCAACCTTCACCCATACACCAACCTTCACCCTCACACCAACCTTCACCCACACACCAACCTTCTCCCTCACATCAACCTTCTCCCACACACCAACCTTCTCCCTCACATAAACTTTCACCCACACACCAACCTTCACCCACACACCAACCTTTACCCTCACACCAACCTTCACCCACACCAACCTTCACCCACACACCAACCTTCACCCTCACCAACCTTCACCCACACACCAACCTTCACCCACACACCAACCTTCACCCACACACCAACCTTCTCCCACACACCAACCTTCACCCTCACACCAACCTTCACCCACACACCAACCTTTACCCACACACCAACCTTCACCCTCACACCAACCTTCACCCACACACCAACCTTCACTTTCACACCAACCTTCACCCACACACCAACCTTCACCCTCACAGCAACCTTCACCCACACACCAACCTTCACCCACACACCAACCTTCACCCACACACAAACCTTCACCCTCACACCAACCTTCTCCCTCACACCAACCTTCACCCACACACCAACCTTCACCCACACACCAACCTTCACCCACACACCAACCTTCACCCACACATAAACCTTCACCCACACACCAACCTTCACCCACACACCAACCTTCACCCTCACACCAACCTTCACCCACACACCAACCTTCACCCACACACCAACCTTTACCCACACTCCAACCTTCTCCCTCACATCAACCTTCTCCCTCACACCAACCTTCTCCCACACACCAACCTTCAACTTCACACCAACCTCCGCCTTCACACCAACCTGCGCCCTCACACCATCCTTCGCCCTCACACCAACCTTCACCCACACACCAACCTTCACCCACACACCAACGTTCTCCCTCACACCAACCTTCACCCTCACACCAACCTTCTCCCACACACCAACCTTCACCCACTCACCAACCTCCCACACACCAACCTTCACCCACACACCAACCTTCACCCACACACCAACCTTCACCCTCATCCCAACCTTTTCCCTCACACCAACCTTCACCCACACACCAACCTTCACACACACACCAACCTTCTCGCTCACACCAACCTTCACCCACACACCAACCTTCACACACACACCAACCTTCTCACTCACACCAACCTTCTCCCACACACCGACCTTCTCCCACACACCAACCTTCTCCCTCACACCAACTTTCACCCACACACCAACTTTCATCCACACACCAACCTTCACCCACACACCAACCTTCACCTTGACACCAACCTTCACCCACACACCAACCTTCATCCACACACCAACCTTCACCCACACACCAACCTTCACCCACACACCAACCTTCATCCACACACCAACCTTCACCCACACACCAACCTTCACCCTCACACCAACCTTCTCCCACACACCAACCTTCACCCACTCACCAACCTCCCACACACCAACCTTCACCCACACACCAACCTTCACCCACACACCAACCTTCACCCTCATCCCAACCTTTTCCCTCACACCAACCTTCACCCACACACCAACCTTCACCCTCACTCCAACCTTCACCCACACACCAACCTTCTCCTTCACATCAACCTTCTCCCTCACACCAACCTTCTCCTACACACCAACCTTCACCCACACACCAACATTCACCCACACACCAACCTTCACCCACACACCAACCTTTACCCACACACCAACCTTCACCCTCACACCAACCTTCACCCACACACCAACCTTCACCCTCATCCCAACCTTCTCCCTCACACCAACCTTCACCCACACACCAACCTTCACCGACACACCAACCTTTACCCACACACCAACCTTCACCCACACAACAACCTTCACCCACACACCAACCTTTACCCACACTCCAACCTTCTCCCTCACATCAACCTTCTCCCTCACACCAACCTTCTCCCACACACCAACCTTCAACTTCACACCAACCTCCGCCTTCACACCAACCTGCGCCCTCACACCATCCTTCGCCCTCACACCAACCTTCACCCACACACCAACCTTCACCCACACACCAACGTTCTCCCTCACACCAACCTTCACCCACACACCAACCTTCACCCTCACACAAATCTTCTCCCACACACCGACCTTCTCCGACACACCAACCTTCTCCCTCACACCAACTTTCACCCACACACCAACTTTCACCCACACACCAACCTTCACCCACACACCAACCTTCACCTTGACACCAACCTTCACCTTCACACCAACCTGCGCCCACACACCAACCTTCATCCACACACCAACCTTCCCCACACACCAACCTTCACCCTCACACCAACCTTCTCCCACACACCAACCTTCACCCACTCACCAACCTTCTCCCACACACTAACCTTCACCCACACACCAACCTTCACCCACACACCAACCTTCACCCTCATCCCAACCTTCTCCCTCACACCAACCTTCACCCATACACCAACCTTCACCCTCACACCAACCTTCACCCACACACCAACCTTCTCCCTCACATCAACCTTCTCCCACACACCAACCTTCTCCCTCACATAAACTTTCACCCACACACCAACCTTCACCCACACACCAACCTTTACCCTCACACCAACCTTCACCCACACCAACCTTCACCCACACACCAACCTTCACCCTCACCAACCTTCACCCACACACCAACCTTCACCCACACACCAACCTTCACCCACACACCAACCTTCTCCCACACACCAACCTTCACCCTCACACCAACCTTCACCCACACACCAACCTTTACCCACACACCAACCTTCACCCTCACACCAACCTTCACCCACACACCAACCTTCACTTTCACACCAACCTTCACCCACACACCAACCTTCACCCTCACAGCAACCTTCACCCACACACCAACCTTCACCCACACACCAACCTTCACCCACACACAAACCTTCACCCTCACACCAACCTTCTCCCTCACACCAACCTTCACCCACACACCAACCTTCACCCACACACCAACCTTCACCCACACACCAACCTTCACCCACACATAAACCTTCACCCACACACCAACCTTCACCCACACACCAACCTTCACCCTCACACCAACCTTCACCCACACACCAACCTTCACCCACACACCAACCTTTACCCACACTCCAACCTTCTCCCTCACATCAACCTTCTCCCTCACACCAACCTTCTCCCACACACCAACCTTCAACTTCACACCAACCTCCGCCTTCACACCAACCTGCGCCCTCACACCATCCTTCGCCCTCACACCAACCTTCACCCACACACCAACCTTCACCCACACACCAACGTTCTCCCTCACACCAACCTTCACCCACACACCAACCTTCACCCTCACACAAATCTTCTCCCACACACCGACCTTCTCCGACACACCAACCTTCTCCCTCACACCAACTTTCACCCACACACCAACTTTCACCCACACACCAACCTTCACCCACACACCAACCTTCACCTTGACACCAACCTTCACCTTCACACCAACCTGCGCCCACACACCAACCTTCATCCACACACCAACCTTCCCCACACACCAACCTTCACCCTCACACCAACCTTCTCCCACACACCAACCTTCACCCACTCACCAACCTTCTCCCACACACCAACCTTCACCCACACACCAACCTTCACCCACACACCAACCTTCACCCTCATCCCAACCTTCTCCCTCACACCAACCTTCACCCATACACCAACCTTCACCCTCACACCAACCTTCACCCACACACCAACCTTCTCCCTCACATCAACCTTCTCCCACACACCAACCTTCTCCCTCACATAAACTTTCACCCACACACCAACCTTCACCCACACACCAACCTTTACCCTCACACCAACCTTCACCCACACCAACCTTCACCCACACACCAACCTTCACCCTCACCAACCTTCACCCACACACCAACCTTCACCCACACACCAACCTTCACCCACACACCAACCTTCTCCCACACACCAACCTTCACCCTCACACCAACCTTCACCCACACACCAACCTTCACCCACACACCAACCTTCACCCTCACACCAACCTTCACCCACACACCAACCTTCACTTTCAAACCAACCTTCACTAACACACCAACCTTCACCCTCACAGCAACCTTCACCCACACACCAACCTTCACCCACACACCAACCTTCACCCACACACAAACCTTCACCCTCACACCAACCTTCTCCCTCACACCAACCTTCACCCACACACCAACCTTCACCCACACACCAACCTTCACCCACACATAAACCTTGACCCACACCCCAACCTTCACCCACACACCAACCTTCACCCTCACACCAACCTTCACCCACACACCAACCTTCACCCACACACCAACCTTCTCCCTCACACCAACCTTCACCCACACACCAACCTTCACCCACACACCAACCTTCACCCACACATAAACCTTCACCCACACACCAACCTTCACCCACACACCAACCTTCACCCTCACACCAACCTTCACCCACACACCAACCTTCACCCACACACCAACCTTCACCCTCACACCAACCTTCACCCACACACCAACCTTCACCCACACACCAACCTTCTCCCTCCAACCCGTTCTCACACAAGACAGCACATATATGACTTAATTCTTAAAGTCAATATGTTGAATATGATTTAGTACATATGTGATATATTTCCAGTTACCTTTTTTCCCAAGGCCCAAACTCTTCCTCACGTACCAATTTACGTGTCACAGTACCCGTCCGTCAACATAGATAGCAGAATATTCGTGATTGGTTCAATTATAAGGAAAATTGTAGTTTTCAGGTCCCACATGGGTTGTGAAATTTAACTACTATTGTCCATGCTCTTAGAATATTACAGATCAGCTACTTCCTATTGAAGGCTCGTAGTTTTTTTTTGAGAAATATTAGTTGTTCTTAGTAAATTATAATAAGCACTATAAATTATTACATAGAATAACAGTGCTTCACCAATCAATATTATATACCATAGTTTGTGCTTTACAAATCTTTAAAGAATGTTTTGTAGGAACGCTAACAGAAAACGATGTTATGTTGGAATGTTTATGGGGTAAACTATTGCCAACTTGGGGATCACTTCCACCCACAGGAAGGGAATGGGGTCCAATACCATCCACTGGATGTGTATGGCGTCCACTACCACCGACAGGATGGGTATGGGCCTCACAACCACCCACAGGATGGGTATGTGGTCCAATACCACCCACAGGATGAGTATGGCGTCCATTGCCGCCCACAGGATGAGTATAGGGTCCAGTATCGCCCACAGGATTAGTATATTAGATTCAGATTCAGATGTTTATTCAGGTAAGGTACATACATACAAGTGATGTTACATTAATGGATTGATATATAGATAGAGCTAGTACATACAATGCCTAAAGCCACTATTACGCAATGCGTTTCGGGCAAGAAAAACATTAATATCTAGAACTTAATACTAATTGAGCATAAAGAATAAAAAGTGTTGAGAACAAATACAAATAAAGATAAAAAAAGGGGGAACATGACTGAAAAAGCAGCACAAATACAATAGGTTGACAAACAGTGTTGATTAAAAAAAAAAGAAAAGAAAATAACAGACATGGGTTGACAATAGAGGAGTGAGGTAGATTACAGGGAATTTATTAGGTAGTGTTTAGTTTTTATCTTAAACTGGTTGAGAGAGGTACAGTCTTTAACATGGTTGGGAAGGTCATTCCACATTCTGGGCCCCTTGATTTGCAGAGCATTTCTAGTTTGATTAAGACGTACTCTAGGAATATCAAAACTGTATTTATTTCTGGTGTGGTGCTCATGGGTTCTGTTACAACCTTCTATGGAGCTTTTAAGATCAGGATTGGCATTATAGTTTAGCGTTTTATATATGTATAATACACATGAGAGAATGTGCAGTGACTTAATATCTAACATATTCAGAGATTTGAGTAGGGGTACCGAGTGATGTCTGGGGCCAGAGTTGGATATTGTTCTAATAGCAGCTTTGTGTCTGGTAATTAGAGGACGTAAGTGATTTTGGGTAGTAGAACCCCAAGCACAAATACCATAGTTGAGATAAGGATAGATAAGGGAGTAATAGAGTCACCAGGGCAGCGCGTGGTACATAATATCTGATCTTAGAAAGAATGCCCACAGTTTTTGAAACTTTTTTTGATATATTTAGAATGTGTCCCTGGAAATTCAGCTTGTGGTCAATGAGAATGCCAAGGAATTTGCCATCTAATTTGTTACAAATTTGGGTATTGTTTATTTTGAGATTTATATGACTATAGTCATATGACTATATGACTAGATATAGAGTCCACTGCCGCCCACAGGGTCGGTAAAGGGTCCACTACCGCCCACAGGGTTGGTAGGGGGTCAACTGCCGCCCACAGGGTCGGTAGGGAGTTCACTACCGCCCACAGGGTCGGTATGGGGTCCACTGCCACCCACAGGGTCGGTATGGGGTCCACTGCCACCCACAGGGTCGGTATGGGGTCCACTACCGCCCACAGGGTAGGGCGTCGACAGGGTCGGTAGGGGTCCACTGCCGCCCACAGGGTCCACTACCGCCCACAGGGTCGGTATGGGGTCCACTGGCGCCCACAGGGTCGGCAGGGGGTCCACTACCGCCCACAGGGTCGCTATGAAGTCAACTACCGCCCATAGTGTTTGTATAGTGCCCACTACCGCCCATAGTGTTATTATGGGGTCCACTACCCCTCATAGTGTCGGTATGGGGGTCCATTACTACCCATAGGGTGTGTCTGGGGTCTATTTTTTTCTGTATAGCTGAGGTGGCAATACTGCTTTTCCAATCTCATTTGTTATTCAATGTAAAATATTTGTTGCTCGACTTGCAACAATTTATATATATATATATATATATATGACAATGTCAGACCACGGAGGAAAAATGAAACAGGAAATTTCCTTAAGTACTTTCGTATATTAAATACATCTTCAGAAGGTGTATTTAATATACGAAAGTACTTAAGGAAATTTCCTGTTTCATTTTTCCTCCGTGGTCTGACATTGTCACATTCTTAATCACGTGTTTATTTTCGTGATATACACACATATATATATATATATATATATATATATATATATATATATATATATAGTATAGTGCCTTTGCAATAATGTACCAATGTGTGTATTTGTTGTATTGTATTGTTGAAATACATTGTTCACATGAAATACATGTGAAATATTGTTGAAAACATCTTGATGACTTATTAAACCAAAATTATTTATTAGTCATAAGAAAGACAAAAACGCGAACTATATGTTAAAACCTCTACCAGACAAATATTTTAAGTAAAACCGAAAATATTTGAAGTTTTATAAAAGGGGCAGTTTTCATTGCTCGTCGAGCTCGAAAACCGCAGCATTCATCTCAGAACCATGCCTATTTCACACAGATTCCTTAATAAACGTAAGAGTTTTATATGTCACAAGAAAGATATAAATATAAGCTTCATTCTAAATACCTTACCATGGGCATATTTAAATTTAAAGCGAAGATACGTGTACTTTTATAATAGCCGAGCTTTAACCCCGGACAGATTGATCGACCGAGCAACTCTCTCTCAGAACAATGTTTATTTCAAGTGAATTCGTTAATAAACATATATGTTTTATATGTCTCAAGAAAGGCAGACATATAAGCTTCACTTTAAACACTTTACCATAGACATATTTAAAGTTCTAATGAAGATACATGTATTTTAAAAATTACGGAGCTCCCACCCCGTACAGACTGAACGACAGAGCAACTCTTTCTCAAGTCAATGTTTATTTCACGTAAATTCGTTAATAAACACAAATGTTTTATATGTCTTAAGCAAGATAGAAATAAGAGCTTCATTTTAAATACATTACAATAGACATATTTATAGCTCAAGTGAAGATACATATGTTTTTATAGTAGCGCTCAGTAGCTTGTCGGGCATGGAGTGCAGACGCCTACGCACTTGCCGATATATTGTATAATTAACAAAGATACGCTAATAAAGCCTAAAATCCTATATGCCTCCAGAAAGACCGAGATATGAACATTATTATGATTTCGCCAAATGAAATATATCATGTTCGAGAACAAAGATATATCAATTTTAAATTAAGTTTCGACTCTTGCTCGGGCGAGAGAGATGGGGCGACTCTCGCCCCATCTATTGGAGATTCTGTCCACTAAAGACCCAAAGCTACTCAAACCCTCCTAGCATTATTTAAGTAATGAAGTAATATGGTATATTTACTATAATGTGGGTGCTGAATGCAGAACATGAGAAAACATTTATTTACTCCAAATTAATATAATTTCATTATGAAATAAGTAAATAAGTAGCATCAAAGGAAGTCGACGGTCCAAGCGTCAATGTTGTGGAGCGACTTATCCAAGATATATCGTTTGGAAAGTGTTTGTTGGCATATCCAGTTGTCGCACTTCTCTGCACAAATTATCACAAATTTAAATTATAATGTTAACAAGTAGAATACGTATTTTTAATAAAATCTAACATAACTAGCCAGAAAACATTTAACATTTATTAAAAAAATATATTTTTGGAAGTTAAATCGACTTCATAGGACAATAGTTTAGTTATATATACTCGTTATTCGTTGACATGCGTTCGCTACTTAAACTACCATGTACTGTACTTATGTAAAATCTCCCATGTCAAGTTCAAGTTCAAGTATGTTTATTGAGATAAGCAATAAATACATCTCAAAGGGATAGAGTAGCTTAGGCTATTTCTACCCCCCTCTACTTCAAGTCCCTCAAGGGGCGCACAAATTTAGTGAGTACAAATAGACAAATAACATTACAAGAATCCCATTTAATCTCCCATGTCTCTTCGCTCATCTCACCGAACCCTACAGGCTCTGTGATATATTGTTTAATTAATTGAGATTCACAAATAAAGCTGATAATTGTATCTGTTAACAAAAAGGCAGAGCTTAGTTTAGTTCATTTATTATGCACCCCATACCCATCCTATGGGTATGGGGAGTGTTACAGCACATAATGGGCTCAGGGACTGAGCCCCACAATTCAAGTTATAATCTTGATAAGCTAGTTACAAAAGTCAATGCACATTGTCACATCAACAATGGGCTCGAGACCGACCACAAGTACAGTTTATAATTTAAGCAACTGACATATATGGAGGGCTAGTGTCACAATTGATATGTTTATCCTACACATAACCCCCTCTCCCCCATCCAATGGGCAGCGGTGGATAGGTAACAATCAAGTCGTTTTTTGCGTTTTATTTAGAGATTAGATCTTATTGGGTGCGGAAAGATATTCATATTTTAAAGAAGGCTTCTTGGCTGATGCTCTCCATTGATGGAAAATATACAACCTTTGAAAATCAATGTTAGTTTGATCTAGATATTGTAATTAACGCAGTTACCTGGTGTTATTCTTCACCTATATCTTTTTCTGCTTAATCCCTATTTACATTACGCAGTTCAGGTTTCGTCGCCAGACTATAGTTTTTAGTTTAGTTAATTTATCACATAATGGGTTCAGGGACTGAACACACAATTTATTTATCTAAGCAAGTTACAATCTTGAGGAGCTAGCCACAAAATTCATAACACATCGTCACATCAACAACGTGGGTTCGAGATCGACCACAAGTACAGTTTCTAAATTAAGCAAATGCCATATGTGGAGAGCTAGTGTTACAATTGATATGTTTGTCCTGCACATTTCCACAGTGGTTTGCTTGGGTTCTTTTAATTATCTTAGATACCATTGAAGAGAACCTCCTAGGTACTATAGTGTATATATGCTGGTAAGAAGTATAATTATCCCGAGAAATCGTGTAAATTATGTTGTACGAGTGCTTCCAGTTAAGTAACATAGTTCATTTGTGTGCGCGTGCTTGAAGAGGAAATGTTATCCCCCCCCCCCCCCCATTGTAAATATTTGTGGGTTTCAGACCATACGACCACGGCTTACCCTCGCCGCGGTCGAGGGTAAGAACACCGGATGTAAACCCAGTATTACATTTAAACATTAGCAATAACAATTATGGAAAGTTCCTTCACCTATACATAGACAAGAGACTGAACTTCAGCACTATTATAGACTGTGGGTTGGTTGGTGTTGTCGTCGTCGATCCTTCTCTATGGACAACCCAACCCACAACTCGGCAGAGTGCTTATACTAGGAGATCACCCTTGGCGCTTCTGGCTCTTGGAGAGGGGCTCAACGTCACACGCTTAGGGGATGCGGCTCCAACACTTAGCCTCGTTGTCACGTGCACACACCCACTCGAGCCGCTGTGACTCCCCACTCTCTCCTTAGGTGATATGATCTCCTCGGTCCCCCTTTGACTTATTAATATTACCTTCTACCCTGTCCACAGCAGTGGTTCTTGGTTCTTTCTCTCTCCTTCTTTACTACCTCCTGGGAAGCCTCACTAGGACAAGGGCAAACACCAGCAAATTGTGACACATTTACTGGACAAAGCACATACACACATATAATAATAATGAATCCTATACTCTATAATATCACAATCAGGTTGCACTCCAACACCATCAGAACTCTATTATCAGCTTATCAAGTGGTATCCTATCTCCTGGTTACCACCTGATACTATTAACCTCCTCAAGTTGGTCAAGCCTACATACACTGTTGCACTATCAGCAAGATAATGTACATATAGAAAATCAGCATTTGAATGCAATAACATATATCAGTATAAATGTTCATTGATACACAACAATGATTAATCGATCACTGTCAGTCCTCGAGCACATACATCTGTAGGTAATCAAGCCTACGACTGCAACTCTAAGCTTCAGAATAAATCACTCCTTGACATAAGAATGCAAACAGTCACTCACCTCTCACTGCGTCTTGCACGCTACTGACAACCAAACACTATCAACTCCCTATAAGTAATCCACCAGAACTTCCCCTTCCACCTCTGGAAGTTCACAACCCTAATATCCTTAGGTTCTTCCGGGCTTCACTACCAGGATCCTCTGCAGCTCCTCCAGGCTGCTATCATGAAGTTTCCTTGTGCAACTACGGTGCTTCACCCTTCTGTTAGGTTCTTCCACAGCTCTCTTGGCTGCTGCACCACCTCTACAGAAGCACGTGACACTCCTCTGCACTGCTGCTTCTCCTCACAGCTCGAGGTCCTCTGCTCCACTACCTTGGAATCTCATCAGCTACATCATCTGCTGGCTTCGAAGTTCTCAGCAACTTCTTCCCCAAAGACAAACCTGCAACCCATCGACGTTCCAATAAAATGTTCCCCTTTAACACGTAAACAAAAATAACCACACAATATGCTTGCCTCAAACCTCTATCTGTCCTCTACATACAGTGAGAGTGGACTCCCCCGTTTTGGGCGGGTCCATACTCCACCTCGCCTGGCGGCGGCGTCCTCACTCGCTGGGAGGGTCTTCCTCCATCCGGAGCCGGCTCCCTCAGTCGTCCGCCAGCGCTCAGAGGGGGAGGACGTCGCTCCGTGTTCCTCCCTCTCCACTCTCTTATTTCAGGCTTTCTGCCTTATTAAAACATGTCTAACTTATAAATAAACATCGCTACTGTCGCTGGGCACACGACCAACTACAAACAATCACTATGAACTGGCGTTTATCGTGCTTACCACAGATTAATTGGTCGAGGGCGCTTTCCCTCTGACGGCGTCTGGTCAGGGCGCTCCACACAGCCCACAATAATGCTTCTGGGCGATTTAATATCTGCTCGTCGACCAGGACTTGAGACCACAACGTTCCCAGCTCGATTCCACAGCTGGTACGTCCGCACACTTCTCTTCTCTTCGAGATATATCACTAGGGGTTCCCTTCTGGCGGGAGCTCAAACGGAGCGCGGCTTCCCCCTGCGATGTCTGGCACTCAAGTGAGGTCAAGGTCCTCCGGAAGCGAGCCTCACGCCTCCAGCAAAATGTCCACATCTCCTAGCCAGTCATTTATCTATTTCCTTACTTACTGCCCATAATCTTAAATTGTTTTACATATCCAACCAGCCATTTTTCATATGGGTTATCACCTCAATATTTGCTAGACCTTCTAGTTAGGTCAGGCTTGCTGAATAACTCTCAAGAAGGGAGACTCGTTTCTCCTGCAGGCTGAGATCATAACACTCCCCTCCCCTTATTTTTGAGAGTTATTCCAGTGGCAAAGCTCGGGATAATACATCCGCCACCACACTGTCTCGTTCTTCACCCGATATACTCTCTTAGGAGTCTACAATTAATTCGTTGCACCTTGCAACACCTGGCTCACCTCTCTCCAGAAACATGATCTTCTCATAAACGATTTGACCTCTGACACCTCTTAGCTAGGCTGTCCTCCGTGGACGCCTGCACTCTATCGGTCCACTCTACTTACTGTCTCCACCCTCCGTTTCCTCGTCTTCTTCTCTTCACGTCCAGAGTCAGACATCTGCTGTCTGTACCTCCTCTGTCGTCTTCACTCTTCCATCTACTGCCATTATACTTTCGTCTCCTGTCATCATACTTCACTCCATCGTCTTCACCGACGCTCCTCCTTTTCGTCTCCTCATTTATCCAAGACATCGTCTTGTTTGACCTCCATCGAGTCCTCGGCTTTCTTCTATTCCTCCATGCTTGCATCATCATCCTCTTCCCACACTTTTCACTTCTATACCACTCCATTTCTTCTCCTTCGACTCTTCTTCGTTCCCTAAAAGTTTCTTCGGGCCCTGTATTACATCCAACAGCACTCGACCATACATGTCGCTTTGCCTCTCCCAAAGTGCTCGTAAGCACCTCTCCACACATACTGTCTCTTCTCCTTTCATTTTCTCGGCTACTACTCTTCTTCAATATCTTTCCTTCACGTTTCCTGTGGAACATGTCAACTCCTGACATCTCAAACAACTTAACTCCACTATCCAGATGCCTCTGTGCTCGTGGACAATTTGATGCTCTACTCTCGTCCTCAGTCTGTCCACATCTTTCCTCATTCCTACTCAGCACAGTTGCATTCACCTTCCGACTCTTAATTTCAGCAGTCTGGGCTCTACTCAGGTCCGCTCTCTTCACAGTATTCTTCTTCGGCTGGGTCATCCTCACTTTTGACCTCACCGAGACTTCATTTTCCTTGGCTGGACCTTCATCAAACAGCCATGCTATATCTACGTCAATATCTTCCACCGGCTGAATCGACACTGTCTCACCTTCTCCAGTGTCTTCCTCGTCGGCCACCTCTGCCTTCGTCACTACCGAGACAGGGTTTTCAATGGCTTGGCGGTCTCCTGACTCATCTCCTCGGATGTCAGTCAGGTTCACACTCTCAGGTGTCCCAACCGTGCCATGGCCTTCTGGGCACTCCTCTGGCACAGTCTCCGCCATGACTCTTGGCAACACCTTTGTCCCGCACAAGTCATTCCCCAGGATCACTTGGACTCCTGGAATAGGTATGTCGGGGCACACTCCCAACATCACCTCTGCCGACACATATTCCGACCTTAGCTGGACAGTACAAACGGGCATGTCACTTTCAGACAACAACCCATATACTTTCATCTTCCCACTGCCAGCTAACCGTCGATCATTCCCAATCAGGCTTCTCGCAATCAAGCTCTGATTAGCTCCGGTATCTCTTAAGATACCAACTTCTACCTCAGGTTGGCCTCCTACACTGATCCAACCTTTGCTCATGAACGGCCTATACCTCTCGTTCACTAAGTTCATCTTTTGTGGTTTGTCTCGGAACACATTAGTATATTTACTTCGGGGGTCACACATGGCCAGGGTCACAACTCTCTTGCCCTGCCGACAATCTCGCATCACGTGACCCAATCCGTTACAATTGTAACATCTCATCTGGGAAAAATCTCTTCTATATGTACCAAAGCGGCTCTGACTCTGCCCACTCGTATTGGAGTTCCTCGGGCCAGACGTACTACTCGTACTCTGTGGAGCTTTACTGGATTCTTGATTTCCTGGATACCGATCAGTTTCTCGTTTTGCTCCTCCATCTTCACTTTCAGATGAAGTGCGCGACCTACTCTTCTGAGCTTTAGGGTACTTACTTTTATCTGCCCATTTATCAAAATTTTTCTCACCCCAGACTCTTCTGGGTCTTTCATAATTTCTTCCTCCCCAGACTCCATTGGATCTGCCATTGCTGCGTCTCGCCTCGCTTCTCACTCTGTTCTCCCTTAAGCTCTTGTACGCTTCAGTAATCATATCCGCCCTATCTGCGGCATCTTTCACCTCCTTTATCCCTGCTTCTTGGATCTTGAACTTTGTTTCGGGATGCATCATCTCCAAGAACTTCTCCATGACCATCAGTTGCTTCAGGTCAGTGTAAGATCCAACTCCAGCAGCCTCAATCCACTTCTGGAATCGTCTTTCCAGATCTCTTGCTGTCTCAGCAAACGTACATGCTCCAACTTTGATCATTTCTCTGAAGCGCTTCCTATAAGCTTCTGGGGTTAACTGAAACGAGCGCAATATGCTGCTCTTTACCGTGGCATAATCCTGGCACTCTTCCAGTGACAATTGGGTGTATGCCTCCCTGGCTGCACCGGTCAATCTTAACTGGACCAGCTGGGCCCATTCCTCCTGTGGCCACTCCTTGATACTGGCTACTTTCTCAAAATGCTCGAAGAAGCTCTCTGCCTCTTCGGGCACAAACAAGGGAATGTCCTTCTCCCTAACCCTAACATCTGGTGGGTGTGATACCTGGGTGGTGCTCTCTGGCAACCCATGTTCAATCCTTTGCTCAGCCAAGGTTCTATTCGCTTCTATCTGCATTTGTTTTGTTCTCTCTTTTTCTTTTTCGACCTGGGCTTTTTCTTTTTCTATTTCCAGTCTGGTTTTCTCTTTTTCCTTCTCGGCTTCATTCTTCATCTGGAGTTCCAATTTCATCTTTTCCAGCTGGAACTGTCTCTCCTCACGCTGTTGTTGGATCTGGAGCTCTAACTGGAATCTCTCCAAGCTCCTATTTCGGCTATTCCTACTACTGCGGCTACTCTTACTGCTCCTACTCGATCCCTGGGATCTCACTTCATCCTGCCCATCATCCTCCTTTCCACTTTCAGCTCCTTTTTGGGCTCCTTGTTCTGCCGCTTCATTTTTGGCTCTTAACTGCCTCAGGATCTCATCCTTCATCCCAGCTACTTTAGATGCTTTCAACCTGATGCCACATTTTTCTGCTATTTGTTTCAATTGATCCCTCGTGCAACCTTCTAAATCCTCAGGCTTGCCTGACTCCACAAACGCTTGCACCTTATCCATCTTTGTCCTGTGAGTCTTCCCAAGAGAGAATATACACCTGCGTTCACACAGTTTATCTATTTCAGCAAGGGTGTACAAATCCACTCTTGGACAGGGTGTGGGTGTGTCAGTTCACTCTCCCGGACAGGCCCCCAATTTATTATAGACTCGTGGGTTGGTTGGTGTTGTCGTCGTCGATCCTTCTCTATGGACAACCCAACCCACAACTCGGCAGAGTGCTTATACTAGGAGATCACCCTTGGCGCTTCTGGCTCTTGGAGAGGGGCTCAACGTCACACGCTTAGGGGATGCGGCTCCAACACTTAGCCTCGTTGTCACGTGCACACACCCACTCGAGCCGCTGTGACTCCCCACTCTCTCCTTAGGTGATATGATCTCCTCGGTCCCCCTTTGACTTATTAATATTACCTTCTACCCTGTCCACAGCAGTGGTTCTTGGTTCTTTCTCTCTCCTTCTTTACTACCTCCTGGGAAGCCTCACTAGGACAAGGGCAAACACCAGCAAATTGTGACACATTTACTGGACAAAGCACATACACACATATAATAATAATGAATCCTATACTCTATAATATCACAATCAGGTTGCACTCCAACACCATCAGAACTCTATTATCAGCTTATCAAGTGGTATCCTATCTCCTGGTTACCACCTGATACTATTAACCTCCTCAAGTTGGTCAAGCCTACATACACTGTTGCACTATCAGCAAGATAATGTACATATAGAAAATCAGCATTTGAATGCAATAACATATATCAGTATAAATGTTCATTGATACACAACAATGATTAATCGATCACTGTCAGTCCTCGAGCACATACATCTGTAGGTAATCAAGCCTACGACTGCAACTCTAAGCTTCAGAATAAATCACTCCTTGACATAAGAATGCAAACAGTCACTCACCTCTCACTGCGTCTTGCACGCTACTGACAACCAAACACTATCAACTCCCTATAAGTAATCCACCAGAACTTCCCCTTCCACCTCTGGAAGTTCACAACCCTAATATCCTTAGGTTCTTCCGGGCTTCACTACCAGGATCCTCTGCAGCTCCTCCAGGCTGCTATCATGAAGTTTCCTTGTGCAACTACGGTGCTTCACCCTTCTGTTAGGTTCTTCCACAGCTCTCTTGGCTGCTGCACCACCTCTACAGAAGCACGTGACACTCCTCTGCACTGCTGCTTCTCCTCACAGCTCGAGGTCCTCTGCTCCACTACCTTGGAATCTCATCAGCTACATCATCTGCTGGCTTCGAAGTTCTCAGCAACTTCTTCCCCAAAGACAAACCTGCAACCCATCGACGTTCCAATAAAATGTTCCCCTTTAACACGTAAACAAAAATAACCACACAATATGCTTGCCTCAAACCTCTATCTGTCCTCTACATACAGTGAGAGTGGACTCCCCCGTTTTGGGCGGGTCCATACTCCACCTCGCCTGGCGGCGGCGTCCTCACTCGCTGGGAGGGTCTTCCTCCATCCGGAGCCGGCTCCCTCAGTCGTCCGCCAGCGCTCAGAGGGGGAGGACGTCGCTCCGTGTTCCTCCCTCTCCACTCTCTTATTTCAGGCTTTCTGCCTTATTAAAACATGTCTAACTTATAAATAAACATCGCTACTGTCGCTGGGCACACGACCAACTACAAACAATCACTATGAACTGGCGTTTATCGTGCTTACCACAGATTAATTGGTCGAGGGCGCTTTCCCTCTGACGGCGTCTGGTCAGGGCGCTCCACACAGCCCACAATAATGCTTCTGGGCGATTTAATATCTGCTCGTCGACCAGGACTTGAGACCACAACGTTCCCAGCTCGATTCCACAGCTGGTACGTCCGCACACTTCTCTTCTCTTCGAGATATATCACTAGGGGTTCCCTTCTGGCGGGAGCTCAAACGGAGCGCGGCTTCCCCCTGCGATGTCTGGCACTCAAGTGAGGTCAAGGTCCTCCGGAAGCGAGCCTCACGCCTCCAGCAAAATGTCCACATCTCCTAGCCAGTCATTTATCTATTTCCTTACTTACTGCCCATAATCTTAAATTGTTTTACATATCCAACCAGCCATTTTTCATATGGGTTATCACCTCAATATTTGCTAGACCTTCTAGTTAGGTCAGGCTTGCTGAATAACTCTCAAGAAGGGAGACTCGTTTCTCCTGCAGGCTGAGATCATAACAAGCACCCACATACAACACATAAGGGGATGCTCTGAGAGAGAGAGAGAGAGAGAGGGAGAGTAAAATTATCCACTGAGGTCTGATCAAGTCCTTTTGGGGACCTTAATCATTAGGACGTCCAATGATTAACGCAAAGTGAAGCGTATTCAGATGGTATATTGACAACATTCAGCATATCTCATAATGACCTAGTAGTACTTGGTGCACAAATACCTTTTTCAAAGGAATCACAAAACATAATTAAACACAACTGTACCGTACAGTGTTATATATTTATTTCAGTTTGAACAATTTTTAACATTAACATTCCAACATTCATTTTAGCAAGTTCTCTCAGAATGACGTGTGGGTTAGCAATGTCAAAGGCTGACTTAAGATCTAGGAAAGTGGTATATGACCTATCAGTATGCAGGGTGAGGAATGTGGTAATACAGTGATGTACACTCTTTCCATGCATAAAGCCATATATCTGGGGAGACAACATAATAATAATTTTGTAAAGGAGACGGTTGAGAACCATCCTCTCAAGACACTTATAGAGACAACTAGTGAGGGAGATTGGGCGAAAAGCACTCGGCTGGTGAGGTTTAGAAATGGGAATAATAACACTGTTGGTCCATGACTTAGGAAGCTCCCCAGTTACATAGCTCATATTATACAATTGAAGAAAGGTATTCCCTGGAACTAGCAGAAGCATGTGCAGTATGCCGCCAGTAACTCCATCCTCCCTGGGTGATGTAGCTTTGCCTTTATGTAGAGCAGAATCTAGTTCGTATTCAGTATAAGCATGTCACAGTCATCCTCTTGATGAAGCATGAAGTCAAGGAACCTTGCCCTATCAGTATATCTATCATTTAATTCATTCTGTGAGGGTAGAGGAAGACTGTCAAAGCTGGAAGTCGTGGCCCAAGCATCAACAAGCTCATTTGCTCTGTGCAGAGGATTAGGGTACGAGATCTCTGCAGTATTTTTCCCTTTGATCTTGTTGATATTCTTCCATGCCCGACTTAGTGGCGTGTGAGAATTGAGACCACGGACAAAAGTTTCCCAGTCTGTCTGCCTCAGCTCCACCATACGTTCCCTGGCCTTAGTCAGAGCCGCTTGAAAGAGCCAAAGCATTTCAGCAGTGCGGGTCCTTCTACAAGCTAGTCCAATTATTCTGGCAGTGCGTTTTAGTGTCTGCAATTTAGAATCATTATAATAAACATAAGTGCTATGACCAGTGTAATTTGGGTTACGTGGCCTGGACGATGAATCAAGTGATTCTATAAACTGTTCGATAGTACCTGTGAGCTCATTGTTAAAATCTTCAACTGATGAAGGCTCAGATGAACTGCACCAATCTGACACATGAGCAACAAGATTGTCTCGTTGATCGATGGGCACAGCCAGCCTCTTCCGCTTGAACACTCCACCAGGGAGGATAGAGCTTCCAATGCTTACAGTGGCTAATATGGCCAGATGATCAGACGCCATATCTGGCACTATTGACGAGGCGCACACGGTGTGGGAGACGTTGAAACCGAGACATAGATCAAGAATACCTCCGTAGATATTCGTCGGTTCAAGGTCACCCACAATCTGTGCATCATCGTGACTACCTAATAGTGACACCAGTTGGTTGCCGTTACGATTACTGAACTGCGAATTACCAATATTCCTATGTCTAGCGTTATAATCACCTTTAATGATGGTAGGCTCAGTCTGAATACAGATAGGAAGGTCAGCATAATTAAAGTTACAAGGAGTCGATTATTTAGTACATAGTTGTTTTTCTCTTAAACTGGATGATAGAGGGGGAGTCTTTAACGTGATTGGGAATACATACATACATACATACATACATACATACATACATACATACATACGTACATACATACATACATGCGTACATACATACATACATACATGCGTACATACATACATACATACATCCATCCATCCATACATACATACATACATACATACATACATGCGTATATAAATACATGCGTATATACATGCGTATATAAATACATACATACATACATACATTACATACATACATACATGCATGCGTATATACATACATCCATCCATCCATACATACATACATACATACATACATACATACATACATACATACATACATACATACATACATACATACATACATACATACATACATGCATACATACATGCATGCATGCGTACATACATACATCCATCTATCCATTCATACATGCATACATACATACATACATACATACATACATGCATACACGCATACACACATACATACATACATACATACATTTTTTTTTTTTTGAGATATATACAAGAGTTGTTACATTCTTGTAACAGCCACTAGTACGCGTAGCGTTTCGGGCAGATCCCTGGAATACGATCCCCTGCCGCGAAGAATCGTTTTTTCATCCAAGTACACATTTTACTGTTGCGTTAAACAGAGGCTACAGTTAAGGAATTGCGCCCAGTAAATCCTCCCCGGCCAGGATACGAACCCATGACATAGCGCTCGCGGAACGCCAGGCGAGTGTCTTACCACTACACCACGGAGACTGTAAACATTGTGACGGTAACGCGTTGGTGTTCGGCTGTTTAAGGCTAGGGGTATGGCCTCGTCACATAGTTATAAAAAAAAAATAGAAAAAACTGGAACTTCGTCTGTGGTAAGGTAAGGAGAAGACACACAAAACACAAGTAAACTTTAACAATGAAATTTTAATTACGTTAAATAAATCAAACCATGAAAAAATGGACAAACAAATTTGTATAATAAAATCAATCAATCAAAAGAATAAGAATAATTAAATGACACAATGAAAAGTTACGTTAAGATAAAATAACAGGAAGTGCAACACAAAATAAAAGGGAAGGTGCTGGAATATTGGCTTTAAGCTACCACCTCTCTCAGTACACGCTAACGTCTAGCCGGGAGTAGTGGTAACCACGAAAGCACTGAATATTCTGAGGTCTGAGGTCGTGGCGACCCCAGACATCAAGTAGTATGGGGGGGTGGAGTGCAGTTGCAACCCGGCCGGCGACCAATCAGCGGAGCCGGTAGCGATCAACAGGTAGTTTGGCGGTTTGAGTCTGAACAGGTGTCTCTGGCTGCAACGTTTTGCGCTCTGGCAAACCTTGCTGGTGTTGTTGTCGTTGTTGGACATTTCTTCCATAGTAGTTTTATATAATTTCAACGACGTAGTTGTGGAGGGAAGAGCAGGCTCAATCTCTTGAAGGAGATTATCGTCACAACTCTCCCCCGAAGCCTGCGGTTCTGGAAGAAGTACGTCGTTATGTGGTGGAGTAATGGATGGAGTCGCTTCTACTTCATAAACTCTGGAGAGATCATGGGCTAAGATGTTGTCAGACTCTTGGTATAGCGTGTCTCCAGGTTGAATTTCTGCAGTTAGCAAGCCCATAGTAGAAGACGTTGAGATGAGAAGTGGGCGTGCTGCAGGTGGTGTAGGGTGGTGTGGTCCGTATTGATGGTGGACCGAGCACTTTTCAGGTGTGGAGTGAAGTGCTGAAGCTTCAGGATGAGGAAGAGTAGCTCCTTGCCAATTGTTCCGTAGTTCCTTGTAGCAGTAGTCGCTGACAGGTGTATTCTTCTCGCCTCGTTGCTGCATCACGACACCACCAACGTCGGTACCATTGGCGTCGACATGGAGGATGAAGGGCTTATCTGACGAGGTGAGAGTGGAATTAGAATATGGCAAAGGAGCACGATTATTATCCTGAAAGCATTTGGGAAGATCATTAAGGATTTCGGAATTAGAAAGCGCTGACTCCTTGTCAGTGCTTTCGGGAGGAGAAGCTGGGAAGGTCTCACTGTTGATGTAGGGTTCTGTGAAGGTAGAACAATTAGTCAAGACAGTGGGAGGAGTACCATTATATTGCTTCAGGAGGTTGACGTGGCACAGCTGGGTCTTCCGCCGCCTATCTGGAGTCTCTATTACATAGTTGTTATTATTCCTGCACTCTTTGACGCAGTAGGGTCCTGAAAACCTGTTTTGTAATGGTGAACCTGGGATAGGGAAATAGGCAAGGATGAAGTCTCCCGGCTTGAATTTTCTTACTTTGCTGGTCTGGTCGTAATGAGTCTTCATTCTCACCTGGGCTTTCAATAGATTATCATGGGCAAAGCGGTGGACTCTCTCTAGAATGTGTTGAAGGTTTTGAAGAAACTGGGGCACATTCTGATGCTCACTGAAGGTGGCATCTCTGAGAGAGTCTTTGAAAGCCTTAAGGGGAGTACGGCACTTACGGCCGTAGAGCATCTCATAAGGAGATACTCCTAGGGACTCATTGGGGAGACTTCTGAAAATACACATTATAAGGTCAATCTGCTTATCCCAATCCTTCGAGGTTTCACTACAAAACTTTTTCAAGAGTGTTTTGATGGTCTGATGACTACGTTCAAGAGAACCCTGTGAAGCAGGATGATAGGGGCTGGACAATACCTGTTTGATGTTGAACTCCTCCAGTGTCCTTTTGAAGAGATCACTGGTGAAGTTGGTACCACAGTCACTTTGAATCTCCCTGGGAAATCCGTATTGAGTGAAGATCTTCAATAGATGTTTTATAACCGTAGCAGCCGTGATGTTCTTCACTGGAACTGCTATGGGAAATCTGGTGGTAGGACACAGGATGGTTAGGATGTAGGCGTTACCTGAACTGGTCCGAGGTAAAGGACCAACACAGTCTATTATGAGTCTGTGGAAAGGTTCCGCAGGCACCTGTATGGGAATCAGTGGTGCTCTGGGAATGGAGACGTTCGGTTTGCCTGCCATCTGACATGTATGACACTGTTTTACGTACTGTTTGACGTTATTTACCATACCTGGCCAGTAGTAGTCTTGACGAATCCCATGGTAAGTCTTGTTGAAGCCGTAGTGGGAGAATGCTCCGTGGGCCAGGTGTAGAATAGTGGGCCGCAGACTGGTGGGAATCACAAGTTGTTCGATGTTGGCCCAATCGTCCTCCTCCTTCAGTTTACTGGGTCTATATCTGCGGTAGAGCAAGTCGTTCTCTAGGAAGGACCCAGGAATACTGTCGGGTTGAGTCTCAGCCTGGAAAAACAATGGTGTTAAAGTAAGATCTTCCCTCTGCAACTTACGGAACTCCAACTTGGTCAGATGCGGGGGTAGTTTCTGAGGGTCTTGAGGGACAGCGGTAGCAGTAGAGTCAGCTGGCTGTGGACGTGCGGCTTGTGCACGGGTGGTCACGAGAACCGGAGGAGAAACTTCATCACTCTCTTGAACCTCTGCTGGAACATACTCAAGAATAGGGTTTATTGGCACAGAGTTACACACCTGGGGTTTGTCCATGACGATCAGGTTGGTCGGTTGCAGGTCTTCTGCCAAGTCGTTGCCTAGGAGAAGTTGCACTCCAGGCATGGGAAAAGGCTTTTCCCTGACGGCGACTTGGACTTCCCCGTTCACGTAGGGACAATCCAGGTGGACTCTGGCGAGAGGGTATGGAGTGGTAGCAGTGAGGTCAGTGATGAAGACTGTTTCTCCGGTGTAGACGATGTTGGGCACAGCCGACTTCAAGATGATCGATTGTAGAGCCGCTGTGTCCCTCAAGATCTTCAATTTGAAACGTCCCTCCGGATTTGAACCGTTGGCAGAGACAGTTCCAGTATACAGGTGGTTACTGAAAAGAGAAAGATCATTAACATCAACACCAACATTCATCACAGGCTTACCGGACTTAGGAGGAGTTGGTTTGGGTTTTTGTTGGTCAGTGATTCCCTTGTATTGAGACTTACCACACTTGTCTATGGTATGTCCATAGAGTCTACAATACTTGCAGTACAGTTGTGAACCAGCTTGATCGGGGCTCACCTTCTCGTAACTGTACCACGACTTCTTACTGGAGGATGGTTCGGGTGTCAGCCGGTGGATGAGGCTGTAAGTGTCAGCCGACTTAGCACACTTCAGGTAGTCGGTTTCTTCTTTATCTGCTAAGTAGAGGCGGACAGGAGGAGGCACACGTCTCAAGAATTCTTCAACAAGCATCAGGTTGACGAGTTCTGTAAAAGTAGAGACATGTGCTGCTTCCAGCCATTTCATGAAATACCTCCGTTTCGTGTTAGCAAACTCGAGGAAGGTAGTGGTACTTGCCTTCAGGTGGTCACGGAATTTCCTTCTATAACTTTCAGTAGAGAGGAGGTAGGCGTCCAACACTGCTTGTTTCAGAGTGTGGTAGTCATTCTCAGACGCCAAAGTACTGAGTGTGACTGCAGCTCTACCTGTAAGATGGACTCTGAGAAGTGTGGCCCATTGGTCGACAGGCCAATTGAGTTGATTAGCAAGGGTTTCAAAGGTGGTAAAGAACACATCAACTTCTGCTTCTACAAAGGATGGCATTAACTTACTTGCATGTGATATATTAAAACTGACGGGAAGATTGGCAGTAGCTTGCTGGCGTTGAGTGAAGTGTGAAGTTTCCAAGGCGATTTCGCGTTGACGACACTCTAGAGCCAGAGTCGCTTGTTGCTTGTCATGTTCGCGTTGCATCTCCAACTCGCGTCGTTTGGTTTCAAGCTGTACTCGTTCCCGCTCCTGGAGTAGTGCAACCTCACGTTCCTGGAGGGCGAGTCCACGTTCGTGTTCTTCTCTCCTCAAGGCAGCTTCGCGTTCTTGTTCTTCTCTCCTCAAAGCAGCCTCGCGTTCTCTGAGGGTGATTTCTCGTTCTTGTTCTTCCCTCCGTATGGCAGCTGTTCGTTCTTCAATCTTGGCCAGCTCTAGTTTAAGTTTCATCGTTGCCAAGTCAGTTTTATCTGCAATATAGTAAGTTTCATGAGTTTCAGAGTCGATCTTACCTTGCTCTAAATAGTAATCCAGCAACAGGTTGTGTAGGTCATTTTTGTTGGCTTGGTAGGGAACTTCTAGTTGATACTCATGTGCAAGAGTTTGTAATTCAGTCCTCTTGGCACGACTTAAAGTCCCTATTTCACCTGCTGGATTTGTACGGAAAGCTTGGAGACGAAACATGGTGAAATTAGCAAATAAAGGTACACGAATATTCAATAGTGAATGTCAGAAACAGGACAACGTGGCAACTGGTACCTATCCTGTGAGATCTTTAACAATTAAAGTTAAGTAAAAGATGTTAAATGATTATATTAAATCAAAGGCGCAGGAAATCTTGTACCCGGTACTCATGTAAGAGGATAAGGGCAAGAAAATCCTACTAACAAATGAAACAGAGTTTCGAAAACAAATGAAACAGTTAAATGCTTCAAAAGTAAATTTGGTAGTCCAAGGATGTAGGCATACCTTGCCAAGTCTCTATAGGACATAAAGCAAGTTTTTCCTACTGAATTTAATATGATACTTACAGAATTAGCGAACTTTTGTGCTCTGAAAAGTAAGCTAATTCCCTACCGTTGTATGTATCATCATCTCTGACTGACGTGTAGGGGTGCGAGGTGTCAACTGGTGACGAGAACTGCTGCTGAGGTCCCAATTCAGCAACTAAAGTTCGAGCTAGAGGAACTATGGCCCTCTTTGTCCTCCTACAGTCAGATTGCAGAAGATTGGGTACTCTTGACCCGGGGCAGACCACAGTACCAGGGTACCAATATGATGATCTGTCAAAATGAGAAATATTCAAGGGACATAGATGGTAAACACGAGTAATAACAAGGAGGGAGAGATGACCAATTAAGAGTATGACTGCGGCCTACAGTCACCACGTAATCCAAAGTTGTCTCACCTTCACTATATGTTACTCTCGTAATGCACAATACACCGCACCTTATAAAAAATGAAATTGAATATGAAAAATAGTAAAGCTACGTTGACAAAGTTAAATACGCTTACCATAAATTACCACTTGGCACCAGTACCTGAGTGAAGCTCCTAGGACAGGCCCCCATATAACTTGTGACGGTAACGCGTTGGTGTTCGGCTGTTTAAGGCTAGGGGTATGGCCTCGTCACATAGTTATAAAAAAAAAATAGAAAAAACTGGAACTTCGTCTGTGGTAAGGTAAGGAGAAGACACACAAAACACAAGTAAACTTTAACAATGAAATTTTAATTACGTTAAATAAATCAAACCATGAAAAAATGGACAAACAAATTTGTATAATAAAATCAATCAATCAAAAGAATAAGAATAATTAAATGACACAATGAAAAGTTACGTTAAGATAAAATAACAGGAAGTGCAACACAAAATAAAAGGGAAGGTGCTGGAATATTGGCTTTAAGCTACCACCTCTCTCAGTACACGCTAACGTCTAGCCGGGAGTAGTGGTAACCACGAAAGCACTGAATATTCTGAGGTCTGAGGTCGTGGCGACCCCAGACATCAAGTAGTATGGGGGGTGGAGTGCAGTTGCAACCCGGCCGGCGACCAATCAGCAGAGCCGGTAGCGATCAACAGGTAGTTTGGCGGTTTGAGTCTGAACAGGTGTCTCTGGCTGCAACGTTTTGCGCTCTGGCAAACCTTGCTGGTGTTGTTGTCGTTGTTGGACATTTCTTCCATAGTAGTTTTATATAATTTCAACGACGTAGTTGTGGAGGGAAGAGCAGGCTCAATCTCTTGAAGGAGATTATCGTCACAACATACATACATACACGTCCAGTCAGCATATAGCTATTTCGGGACAAAATCCAATACAGTTTATATTGGTGAGACGCCACTGTGATGAGGAGTTTAAATATCACAGGAACTGTAGGTTAATGTGTGACATAAGTGAGGTTAGATGAGGCATCTACAAGCATCAGCTGGAGGCTGATGGAGTGTTGTGGAGGCTGGTGGTACTATGTCCAGATGTTGGAGGGTGGATTTGACTCTCCCACCCTCCCTCCCCCTCCCCACCCCCCGCCCCACATTGACCGCAGTACGTCTAAGGTTACTTTCCACTCTCACTTACCAAGGGTATAACCCCCGCCCCCCCCCCCCCAACACACACACATGCATCAGATTCTTAACTTACAATATTTATGATTTACCAATTTATGTTACTACACTGACTCTCAATTTCACAATATTGTATAAACTTTGATGAATCGCTCGTCTATGGGTCATCCAATAATGTTAGCAGACTTCTAGATGTTACCACTGCTAGGTTTAGGCTCAGCTACAAGTACCTCTGGAAGTTTGTAACATCTGATGATGTAGATTTGACTAAATGTAAACTCTGTCAGCAGAACTATTCGCATACTTTGCGTCATTATATAATGGAATGTGAAAAATCGCGGAATTTAAAGATAACAACATCAATAGTGTCCATGAAATGTGTAAGTACTTCATTCATAATGATGTGCTGCCCGAAATCTTAGCGAAGTATCCAAAATTTGCTTACTGTAGGTAATGCATACACATGACTGTAAAGCTGCCGCCCAGTTGGGTGGGTGTGGAGCACATGACTGTAAAGCTGCCGCCCAGTTGGGTGGGTGTGGAGCACATGACTGTAAAGCTGCCGCCCAGTTGGGTGGGTGTGGAGCACATGACTGTAAAGCTGCCGCCCAGTTGAGTGGGTGTGGAGCACATGACTGTAAAGCACCCGCCCAGTTGGGTGGGTGTGGAGCACATGACTGTAAAGCAGCTGCCCAGTTGGGTGGGTGTGGAGCACATGACTGTAAAGCTGCCGCCCAGTTGGGTGGGTGTGGAGCACATGACTGTAAAGCACCCGCCAAGTTGGGTGGGTGTGGAGCACATGACTGTAAAGCAGCTGCCCAGTTGGGTGGGTGTGGAGCACATGACTGTAAAGCTGCCGCCCAGTTGGGTGGGTGTGGAGCACATGACTGTAAAGCTGCCGCCCAGTTGGGTGGGTGTGGAGCACATGACTGTAAAGCAGCTGCCCAGTTGGGTGGGTATTGAGCACATGACTGTAAAGCTGCCGCCCAGTTGGGTGGGTGTGGAGCACATGACTGTAAAGCTGCCGCCCAGTTGGGTGGGTGTGGAGCACATGACTGTAAAGCTGCCGCCCAGTTGGGTGGGTGTGGAGCACATGACTGTAAAGCTGCCGCCCAGTTGGGTGGGTGTGCAGCAAGACTAGTAACTGTGTGACTCACCATAAATGTAAAGTGCCTTGTATAGTGACTGTTGTGAGCCTCTTGTTGAATCACTTGTGACACAAAAGATTACTGATGTGTGTATTTGTGGTGGTGATTAAATATGTATGTGTATGTATATATGTATACGTATGAATATGTACATGTATGCATAAGTATGTGTACATTAATAATTTTGTAACTAGCGTCAAAAGATTGTTATTTGCTTAGCTAAACGAACTAGGGGGTTCAGTTCCTGAACCGATTATGTGCCTCTGTAATCCTTTACACCACCGCCCACGGGATGTGTATTATGGGGTGCATAATAAAGAAAGAAAATGAATGGACCGAACCCCACAATTCATTTAGCTAAGCAAGTTACAATCTTGATGAGCTAGTTACAAAATTCACTATAAGTCGTCACATCATAAATGGGTTCGAGATCGACCACAAGTAGTGCATTACATAATTTATCAGTATTGTGCAGCCTGTGATCCCCGCCTGGCTGGATACTGATACCTAGGTAATTTTCATGTGTCCGGACACCGGCAATAAGGTGGTATTATTTATTTAACTTAAGATATATATATATTTAAATGTTGTCACATTAACGGCTACATCTTCCTTTCTTCTGACATATAGATTTTTAAGATTAATTAAAATATATGGAAACTAATTATACAATTTATTGGCTGGTGTGCAGGGCTTCACACTCTCAGAGCTAGCCATCAAGTAACTATCAAAACGCATATATCTTCGTTTTCACTTCAGTTATATTTATGACAAAGGATTTTAAATGTAGCCTATATTTCTACCTTTCAGATGACAAATACTTTCGTTAATTACAATATCTAGATCAAACTAACATTGATTTTCAAAAGGTTGTATATTTTCCATCAATGGAGAGCATCAGCCAAGAAGCCTTCTTTAAAATATGAATATCTTTCCTCACCCAATAAGATCTAATCTCTGAATAAAACGGAAAAAACGACTTGATTGTAACCTATCCACCGCTGCCCATTGGATGGGGGAGAGGGGGTTATGTGTAGGATAAACATATCAATTGTGACACTAGCCCTCTATATATGTCAGTTGCTTAAATTATATACTGTACTTGTGGTCGGTCTCGAGCCCATTGTTGATGTGACAATGTGCATTGACTTTTGTAACTAGCTTATCAAGATTATAACTTGCTTGGCTATATGAATTGTGGGGCTCAGTTCCTGAGCCCATTATGTGCCTCTGTAACACCCCACTATCGCTCATAGGATGGGTATGGGGTGCATAATAAATGAACTAAAATAAGCTCTGCCTTTTTGATAACATATACAATTATAAGCTTTATTTGTGAATCTCAATTAATTAAACAATATATCAAAGAGCCTGTAGGGTTCGGTGAGATGAGCGAAGAGACATGGGAGATTTTACATAAGTACAGTACATGGTAGTTTAAGTAGCGAACGCATGTCAACGAATAACGAGTATATATAACTAAACTATTGTCCTATAAGTCGATTTAACTTCCAAACATAAATTTTTTTAATAAATGTTAAATGTTTTCTGGCTAGTTATGTTAGATTTTATTAAAAATACGTATTCTACTTGTTAACATTATAATTTAAATTTGTGATAATTTGTGCAGAGAAGTGCGACAACTGGATATGCCAACAAACACTTTCCAAACGATATATCTTGGATAAGTCGCTCCACAACATTGACGCTTGGACCGTCGACTTCCTTTGATGCTACTTATTTACTTATTTCATAATGAAATTATATTAGTTTGGAGTAAATATATGTTTTCTCATGTTCTGCACTCAGCACCCACATTATAGTAAATATACCATATTACTTCATTACTTAAATAATGCTAGGAAGGTTTGAGTAGCTTTGGGTCTTTAGTGGACAGAATCTCCAATAGATGCGGCGAGAGTCGCTCCCTCTCTCTCGCCCGAGCAAGAGTCGAAACTTAATTTAAAATTGATATATCTTTGTTCTCGAACATGATATATTTCATTTGGTGAAATCACAATAATGTTCATATCTCGGTCTTTCTGGAGGCATATAAGATTTTAGGCTTTATTAACGTATCTTTGTTAATTATACAATATATCTGCAAGTGCGTAGGCGTCTGCACTCCATGCCCGACAAGCTACTGAGCGCTACTATAAAAACATAGGTATCTTCACTTGAGCTATAAATATGTCTATTGTAATGTATTTAAAATGAAGCTCTTATTTCTATCTTGCTTAAGACATATAAAATATTTGTGTTTATTAACGAATTTACGTGAAATAAACATTGATCTGAGAGAGAGTTGCTCTGTCGTTCAGTCTGTACGGGGTGGGAGCTCCGTAATTTTTAAAATACATGTATCTTCATTAGAACTTTAAATATGTCCATGGTAAAGTGTTTAAAGTGAAGCTTATATGTCTGCCTTTCTTGAGGCATATAAAACATATATGTTTATTAACGAATTCACGTGAAATAAACATTGTTCTGAGAGTTGCTCGGTCGATCAATCTGTCCGGGGTTAAAGCTCGGCTATTATAAAAGTACACGTATCTTCGCTTTAAATTTAAATATGCCCATGGTAAGGTATTTAGAATGAAGCTTATATTTCTATCTTTCTTGTGACATATAAAACTCTTACGTTTATTAAGGAATCTGTGTGAAATAGGAATGGTTCTGAGATGAATGCTGCGTTTTTCGAGCTCGACGCGCGGCTATGGACGGCATACACATCCAGTGGGTGTTATTGGACCCTATACCCATTTTATTTGTGGTTGGAGCCCCATACCCATTCTATGGGTGGTCGGAGACCCATACCCATCCTGTGGGTTGTAGTGGACGCCATACTCATCCTGTGGGTGGTATTGGACCCCATACCCTTCCTGTGGGTGGATGTGATCCCCATACTCATCCTGTGGGTGGATGGACCCTCATACCCATCCTGTGGGTGGTATTGGATACCTTTCCCACCTAACAGGCGGTAGGTGACAATATACCCATCCTAGCTATAGTTGGTATAGTAGACACAATACCGTCCTGTTTGCAGTAGTTTACCCCATAGACATTCCAACGTAACATCGTTTTCTGTTAGCGTTCCTACAAAACATCCTTTAAAGATTTGTAAAGCACAAACTATGGTATATAATATTGATTGGTGAAGGACTGTTATTCTATGTAATAATTTTTAGTGCTTATTATAATTTACTAAGAAAAACTAATATTTCTCAAAACAAAACTACGAGCCTTCAATAGGAAGTAGCTGATCTGTAATATTCTAAGAGCATGGACAATAGTAGGTAAATTTCACAATCCATGTGGGACCTGAAAACTACAATTTTCCTTATAATTGAACCAATCACGAATATTCTGCTATCTATGTTGACGGACGGGTACTGTGACACGAAAATTGGTACGTGAGGAAGAGTTTGCCTTGGTAAAAAAAGTAACTGGGAATATATCACATATTTACTAATTCATATTCAACATATTGACTTGAAGCATTAAGTCATATATGTGCTGTCTTGTGTGAGAACGGGTTGCTCCCTCACACCAACCTTCACCCACACACCAACCTTCACACACACACCAACCTTCTCCCTCACACCAACCTTCACCCACACACCAACCTTCACCCTCACACAAATCTTCTCCCACACATCGACCTTCTCCCACACACCAACCTTCACCCTCACACCAACCTTCACCCACACACCAACTTTCACCCACACACCAACCTGCACCCACACACCAACCTTCACCTTCACACCAACCTGCGCCCACACACCAACCTTCATCTACACACCAACCTTCACCCACACACCAACCTTCACCCTCACACCAACCTTCTCCTACACACCAACCTTCACCCACTCACCAACCTTCTCCCACACACCAACCTTCACCCACACACCAACCTTCACCCACACACCAACCTTCACCCTCATCCCAACCTTCTCCCTCACACCAATCTTCACCCACACACCAACCTTCACCCTCACACCAACCTTCTCCCTCACATCAACCTTCTTTCACATACCAACCTTCACCCACACACCAACCTTCACCCACACACAAACCTTCACCCTCATCCCAACCTTCTCCCTCACACCAACCTTCACCCACACACCAACCTTCACCCACACACCAACCTTCTCCCTCACATCAACCTTCTCCCACACACCAACCTTCTCCCTCACATAAACTTTCACCCACACACAACCTTCACCCACACACCAACCTTTACCCTCACACCAACCTTCACCCACATACCAACCTTCACCCACACCAACCTTCACCCACACACCAACCTTCACACTCACCAACCTTCACCCACACACCAACCTTCACCCACACACCAACCTTCACCCACACACCAACCTTCACCCTCACACCAACCTTCACCCACACACCAACCTTCACCCACACACCAACCTTCACCTTCACACCAACCTTCACCCACACACCAACCTTCACCCACACCAAACTTCACACACACACCAACCTTCACCCACACACCAACCTTTACCTTCACACCAACCTTCACCCACACACCAACCTTCTCCCTCACACCAACCTTCACCCACACACTAACCTTCTCCCTCACACCAACCTTCACCCTCACACCAACCTTCACCCACACACCAACCTTCACCCACACACCAACCTTCTCCCTCACACCAACCTTCTCCCACACACCAACCTTCACCCACACACCAACCTTCACCCACACACCAACCTTCACCCACACACCAACCTTCTCCCTCACACCAACCTTCTCCTACACAGCAACCTTCACCAACACACCAACCTTCACCCACACATCAACCTTCACCCACACACCAACCTTCACCCACACACCAACCTTCACCCACACACCAACCTTAACCCACACACCAACCTTCACCTACACACCAACCTTCACCCACACACCAACCTTCACCCACACACCAACCTTCACCCACACACCAACCTTCACCCACACACAAACCTTAACCCACACACCAACCTTCACCCACACACCAACCTTCTCCCACACACCAACCTTCAACTTTACACCAAACTGCGCCGTCACACCAACCTTCAACTTCACACCAACCTGCGCCTTCAAACCAACCTGCGCCCTCACACCATCCTTCGCCCTCACACCAACCTTCACCCACACACCAACCTTCACTCTCACACCAACCTTCTCCCACACACCAACCTTCTCCCTCACACCAACCTTCACCCACACACCAACCTTCTCCCTCACACCAACCTTCACCCACACACCAACCTTCACCCACACACCAACCTTCACAGACACACCAACCTTCTCCTTCACACCAACCTTCACCCACACACCAACCTTCACCCTCACACCATCCTTCGTCCTCACACCCACCCTTCACCCACACACCAACCTGCGCCCTCACACCAACCTGCGCCCACACACCAACCTTCACCCACACACCAACATTCACCCACACACCAACCTTCACCCATACACCAACCTTCACCCACACAACAACCTTCACCCACACACCAACCTTCACCCACACACCAACCTACACCCAAACACCAACCTTCACCCTCACACCAACCTTCACCCACACACCAACTTTCACCCACACACCAACCTTCACCCACACACCAACCTTCACCTTCACACCAACCTGCGCCCACACACCAACCTTCATCTACACACCAACCTTCACCCACACACCAACCTTCACCCTCACACCAACCTTCTCCTACACACCAACCTTCACCCACTCACCAACCTTCTCCCACACACCAACCTTCACCCACACACCAACCTTCACCCACACACCAACCTTCTCCCTCACACCAATCTTCACCCACACACCAACCTTCACCCTCACACCAACCTTCTCCCTCACACCAACCTTCTCCCTCACATCAACCTTCTTTCACACACCAACCTTCACCCACACACCAACCTTCACCCACACACAAACTTTCACCCTCATCCCAACCTTCTCCCTCACACCAACCTTCACCCACACACCAACCTTCACCCACACACCAACCTTCTCCCTCACATCAACCTTCTCCCACACACCAACCTTCTCCCTCACATAAACTTTCACCCACACACAACCTTCACCCACACACCAACCTTTACCCTCACACCAACCTTCACCCACATACCAACCTTCACCCACACCAACCTTCACCCACACACCAACCTTCACACTCACCAACCTTCACCCACACACCAACCTTCACAAACACACCAACCTTCACCCACACACCAACCTTCACCCTCACACCAACCTTCACCCACACACCAACCTTCACCCACACACCAACCTTCACCTTCACACCAACCTTCACCCACACACCAACCTTCACCCACACCAAACTTCACACACACACCAACCTTCACCCACACACCAACCTTTACCTTCACACCAACCTTCACCCACACACCAACCTTCTCCCTCACACCAACCTTCACCCACACACTAACCTTCTCCCTCACACCAACCTTCACCCTCACACCAACCTTCACCCACACACCAACCTTCACCCACACACCAACCTTCTCCCTCACACCAACCTTCTCCCACACACCAACCTTCACCCACACACCAACCTTCACCCACACACCAACCTTCACCCACACACCAACCTTCTCCCTCACACCAACCTTCTCCTACACAGCAACCTTCATCAACACACCAACCTTCACCCACACATCAACCTTCACCCACACACCAACCTTCACCCACACACCAACCTTCACCCACACACCAACCTTAACCCACACACCAACCTTCACCTACACACCAACCTTCACCCCACACCAACCTTCACCCACACACCAACCTTCACCCACACACCAACCTTCACCCACACACAAACCTTAACCCACACACCAACCTTCACCCACACACCAACCTTCAACTTCACACCAAACTGCGCCGTCACACCAACCTTCAACTTCACACCAACCTGCGCCTTCACACCAACCTGCGCCCTCACACCATCCTTCGCCCTCACACCAACCTTCACCCACACACCAACCTTTACCTTCACACCAACCTTCACCCACACACCAACCTTCTCCCTCACACCAACCTTCACCCACACACTAACCTTCTCCCTCACACCAACCCTCACCCTCACACCAACCTTCACCCACACACCAACCTTCACCCACACACCAACCTTCTCCCTCACACCAACCTTCTCCCACACACCAACCTTCACCCACACACCAACCTTCACCCACACACCAACCTTCACCCACACACCAACCTTCTCCCTCACACCAACCTTCTCCAACACAGCAACCTTCACCCACACACCAACCTTCACCCACACATCAACCTTCACCCACACACCAACCTTAACCCACACACCAACCTTCACCCACACACCAACCTTAACCCACACACCAACCTTCACCTACACACCAACCTGCACCCACACACAAACCTTAACCCACACTCCATCCTTCACCCACACACCAACCTTCTCCCACACACCAACCTTCAACTTCACACCAAACTGCGCCGTCACACCAACCTTCAACTTCACACCAACCTGCGCCTTCACACCAACCTGCGCTCTCACACCATCCTTCGCCATCACACCAACCTTCACCCACACACCAACCTTCACTCTCACACCAACCTTCTCCCACACACCAACCTTCTCCCTCACACCAACCTTCACCCACACACCAACCTTCACACACACACCAACCTTTTCCTTCAAACCAACCTTCACCCACACACCAACCTTCACCCTCACACCAACCTTCGTCCTCACACCCTCCCTTCACCCACACACCAACCTGCGCCCTCACACCAACCTGCGCCCACACACCAACCTTCACCCACACACCAACCTTCACCCTCACACCAACCTTCACCCACACACCAACCTTCACCCACACAACAACCTTCACCCACACACCAACCTTCACCCACACACCAACCTACACCCAAAAACCAACCTTCACCCTCACACCAAACTTCACCCACATACCAACCTTCAACTTCACACCAACCTTCACACACACACCAACCTTCTCCCTCACACCAACCTTCACCTACACACCAACCTTCGTCCTCACACCAACCTGCGCCCTCACAACATCCTTCGCTCTCACACCAACCTTCTTCCACACACCAACATTCTCCCTCACACCAACCTTCACCCACACACCAACCTTCACCCACACACCAACCTTCACCCCCACACCAACCTGCTCCCACACACCAACTTTCTCCCACATACCAACCTTCTCCCTCACACCAACTTTCACCCACACACCAACCTTTACCTTCATACCAACCTTCACCCACACACCAACCTTCTCCCACACACCGACCTTCACCCTCACACCAACCTTCACCCACACACCAACCTTCACCCACACACCAACCTTCGCCCTCACACCAACCTTCTCCCACACACCAACCTTCACCCACACACCAACCTTCACCCACACACCAACCTTCACCCACACACCAACCTTCACCCACACACCAACCTTAACCCACACACCAACCTTCACCTACACACCAACCTTCACCCACACACCAACCTTCACCCACACACCAACCTTCACCCACACACCAACCTTCACCCACACACAAACCTTAACCCACACACCAACCTTCACCCACACACCAACCTTCTCCCACACACCAACCTTCAACTTCACACCAAACTGCGCCTTCACACCAACCTTCAACTTCACACCAACCTGCGCCTTCACACCAACCTGCGCCCTCACACCATCCTTCGCCCTCACACCAACCTTCACCCACACACCAACCTTCTCCCTCACACCAACCTTCACATACACACCAACCTTCTCCCTCACACCAACCTGCCCCCTCACAACATCCTTCGCCCTCACACCAACCTTCACCCACACACCAACCTTCGTCCTCACACCAACCTTCACATACACACCAACCTTCTCCCTCACACCAACCTGCCCCCTCACAACATCCTTCGCCCTCACACCAACCTTCACCCACACACCAACCTTCACCCACACACCAACCTTCACCCACCCACCAACCTGCGCCCTCACAACATCCTTCGCCCTCACACCAACCTTCTCCCACACACCTACCTTCTCCCTCACAGCAACCTTCACCCACACACCAACCTTCACCCACACTCCAACCTTCACCACCACACCAACCTGCTCCCACACACCAACTTTCTCCCACATACCAACCTTCTCCCTCACACCAACTTTCACCCACACACCAAACTTTACCTTCACACCAACCTTCACCCACACACCAACCTTCTCCCACACACCGACCTTCTCCCACACACCAACCTTCGTCCTCACACCAACCTGCGCCCTCACAACATCCTTCGCCCTCACACCAACCTTCTCCCACACACCAACATTCTCCCTCACACCAACCTTCACCCACACACCAACCTTCACCCACACACCAACCTTCACCCCCACACCAACCTGCTCCCACACACCAACTTTCTCCCACATACCAACCTTCTCCCTCACACCAACTTTCACCCACACACCAACCTTTACCTTCACACCAACCTTCACCCACACACCAACCTTCTCCCACACACCGACCTTCACCCTCACACCAACCTTCACCCACACACCAACCTTCACCCACACACCAACCTTCGCCCTCACACCAACCTTCTCCCACACACCAACCTTCACCCACACACCAACCTTCACCCACACACCAACCTTCACCCACACACCAACCTTCTCCCTCACACGAACCTTCTCCTACACAGCAACCTTCACCCACACACCAACCTTCACCCACACATCAACCTTCACCCACACACCAACCTTCACCCACACACCAACCTTCACCCACACACCAACCTTAACCCACACACCAACCTTCACCTACACACCAACCTTCACCCACACACCAACCTTCACCCACACACCAACCTTCACCCACACACCAACCTTCACCCACACACAAACCTTAACCCACACACCAACCTTCACCCACACACCAACATTCTCCCACACACCAACCTTCAACTTCACACCAAACTGCGCCTTCACACCAACCTTCAACTTCACACCAACCTGCGCCTTCACACCAACCTGCGCCCTCACACCATCCTTCGCCCTCACACCAACCTTCACCCACACACCAACCTTCTCCCTCACACCAACCTTCACCCACACACCAACCTTCGTCCTCACACCAACCTTCACATACACACCAACCTTCTCCCTCACACCAACCTGCCCCCTCACAACATCCTTCGCCCTCACACCAACCTTCACCCACACACCAACCTTCACCCACACACCAACCTTCACCCACACACCAACCTGCGCCCTCACAACATCCTTCGCCCTCACACCAACCTTCTCCCACACACCAACCTTCTCCCTCACACCAACCTTCACCCACACACCAACCTTCACCCACACACCAACCTTCACCCCCACACCAACCTGCTCCCACACACCAACTTTCTCCCACATACCAACCTTCTCCCTCACACCAACTTTCACCCACACACCAACCTTTACCTTCACACCAACCTTCACCCACACACCAACCTTCACCCACACACCAACCTTAACCCACACACCAACCTTCACCAACACACCAACCTTCACCCACACACCAACCTTCACCCACACACCAACCTTCACCCACACACCAACCTTCACCCACACACAAACTTTAACCCACACACCAACCTTCACCCACACACCAACCTTCTCCCACACACCAACCTTCAACTTCACACCAAACTGCGCCGTCACACCAACCTTCAACTTCACACCAACCTGCGCCTTCACACCAACCTGCGCTCTCACACCATCCTTCGCCCTCACACCAACCTTCACCCACACACCAACCTTCACTCTCACACCAACCTTCTCCCACACACCAACCTTCTCCCTCACACCAACCTTCACCCACACACCAACCTTCACACACACACCAACCTTCTCCTTCAAACCAACCTTCACCCACACACCAACCTTCACCCTCACACCAACCTTCGTCCTCACACCCACCCTTCACCCACACACCAACCTGCGCCCTCACACCAACCTGCGCCCACACACCAACCTTCACCCACTCACCAACCTTCACCCTCACACCAACCTTCACCCACACACCAACCTTCACCCACACAACAACCTTCACCCACACACCAACCTTCACCCACACACCAACCTACACCCAAAAACCAACCTTCACCCTCACACCAAACTTCACCCACATACCAACCTTCAACTTCACACCAACCTTCACACACACACCAACCTTCTCCCTCACACCAACCTTCACCTACACACCAACCTTCGTCCTCACACCAACCTGCGCCCTCACAACATCCTTCGCCCTCACACCAACCTTCTTCCACACACCAACATTCTCCCTCACACCAACCTTCACCCACACACCAACCTTCACCCACACACCAACCTTCACCCCCACACCAACCTGCTCCCACACACCAACTTTCTCCCACATACCAACCTTCTCCCTCACACCAACTTTCACCCACACACCAACCTTTACCTTCATACCAACCTTCACCCACACACCAACCTTCTCCCACACACCGACCTTCACCCTCACACCAACCTTCACCCACACACCAACCTTCACCCACACACCAACCTTCGCCCTCACACCAACCTTCTCCCACACACCAACCTTCACCCACACACCAACCTTCACCCACACACCAACCTTCACCCACACACCAACCTTCTCCCTCACACGAACCTTCTCCTACACAGCAACCTTCACCCACACACCAACCTTCACCCACACATCAACCTTCACCCACACACCAACCTTCACCCACACACCAACCTTCACCCACACACCAACCTTAACCCACACACCAACCTTCACCCACACACCAACCTTCACCCACACACCAACCTTCACCCACACACCAACCTTCACCCACACACCAACCTTCACCCACACACAAACCTTAACCCACACACCAACCTTCACCCACACACCAACCTTCTCCCACACACCAACCTTCAACTTCACACCAAACTGCGCCTTCACACCAACCTTCAACTTCACACCAACCTGCGCCTTCACACCAACCTGCGCCCTCACACCATCCTTCGCCCTCACACCAACCTTCACCCACACACCAACCTTCTCCCTCACACCAACCTTCACATACACACCAACCTTCTCCCTCACACCAACCTGCCCCCTCACAACATCCTTCGCCCTCACACCAACCTTCACCCACACACCAACCTTCGTCCTCACACCAACCTTCACATACACACCAACCTTCTCCCTCACACCAACCTGCCCCCTCACAACATCCTTCGCCCTCACACCAACCTTCACCCACACACCAACCTTCACCCACACACCAACCTTCACCCACCCACCAACCTGCGCCCTCACAACATCCTTCGCCCTCACACCAACCTTCTCCCACACACCAACCTTCTCCCTCACAGCAACCTTCACCCACACACCAACCTTCACCCACACACCAACCTTCACCACCACACCAACCTGCTCCCACACACCAACTTTCTCCCACATACCAACCTTCTCCCTCACACCAACTTTCACCCACACACCAAACTTTACCTTCACACCAACCTTCACCCACACACCAACCTTCTCCCACACACCGACCTTCTCCCACACACCAACCTTCGTCCTCACACCAACCTGCGCCCTCACAACATCCTTCGCCCTCACACCAACCTTCTCCCACACACCAACATTCTCCCTCACACCAACCTTCACCCACACACCAACCTTCACCCACACACCAACCTTCACCCCCACACCAACCTGCTCCCACACACCAACTTTCTCCCACATACCAACCTTCTCCCTCACACCAACTTTCACCCACACACCAACCTTTACCTTCACACCAACCTTCACCCACACACCAACCTTCTCCCACACACCGACCTTCACCCTCACACCAACCTTCACCCACACACCAACCTTCACCCACACACCAACCTTCGCCCTCACACCAACCTTCTCCCACACACCAACCTTCACCCACACACCAACCTTCACCCACACACCAACCTTCACCCACACACCAACCTTCTCCCTCACACGAACCTTCTCCTACACAGCAACCTTCACCCACACACCAACCTTCACCCACACATCAACCTTCACCCACACACCAACCTTCACCCACACACCAACCTTCACCCACACACCAACCTTAACCCACACACCAACCTTCACCTACACACCAACCTTCACCCACACACCAACCTTCACCCACACACCAACCTTCACCCACACACCAACCTTCACCCACACACAAACCTTAACCCACACACCAACCTTCACCCACACACCAACCTTCTCCCACACACCAACCTTCAACTTCACACCAAACTGCGCCTTCACACCAACCTTCAACTTCACACCAACCTGCGCCTTCACACCAACCTGCGCCCTCACACCATCCTTCGCCCTCACACCAACCTTCACCCACACACCAACCTTCTCCCTCACACCAACCTTCACCCACACACCAACCTTCGTCCTCACACCAACCTTCACATACACACCAACCTTCTCCCTCACACCAACCTGCCCCCTCACAACATCCTTCGCCCTCACACCAACCTTCACCCACACACCAACCTTCACCCACACACCAACCTTCACCCACACACCAACCTGCGCCCTCACAACATCCTTCGCCCTCACACCAACCTTCGCCCACACACCAACCTTCTCCCTCACACCAACCTTCACCCACACACCAACCTTCACCCACACACCAACCTTCACCCCCACACCAACCTGCTCCCACACACCAACTTTCTCCCACATACCAACCTTCTCCCTCACACCAACTTTCACCCACACACCAACCTTTACCTTCACACCAACCTTCACCCACACACCAACCTTCTCCCACACACCGACCTTCTCCCACACACCAAACTTCTCCCTCACACCAACTTTCACCCACACACCAACTTTCACCCACACACCAACCTTCACCCACACACCAACCTACACCTTCACACCAACCTCCGCCCACACACCAACCTTCATCCACACACCAACCTTCACCCACAAACCAACCTTCACCCACACACCAACCTTCACCCACACACCAACCTTCACCCTCACACCAACCTTCTCCCACACACCAACCTTCACCCTCATCCCAACCTTCTCCCTCACACCAACCTTCAGCCACACACCAAACTTAACCCTCACACCAACCTTCACCCACACACCAACTTTCTCCCTCACACCAACCTTCACCCACATACCAACCTTCACCCACACACCAACCTTCTCCCACACACCAACTTTCTCCCACACACCAACCTTCTCCCTCACACAAACTTTCACTCACACACCAACCTTCACCCACACACCAACCTTCACCCTCACAACAACCTTCTCTAACACACCAACCTTCACCCACACACCAACCTTCTCCCACACACCAACCTTCACCCACACACCAACCTTCTCCCTCACACCAACCTCCACCTTCTCACAAACCTGCGCCCTCACACCAACTTTCGCCCTCACACCAACCTGCGCCTTCACACCAACCTGCGCCCCTCACACCAACCTTCTCCCACACACCAACCTTCACCCACACACCAACCTTCACCCACACACCAACCTTCACCCACACACCAACCTTCACCTTCTCACAAACCTGCTCCCTCACACCAACCTGCGCCCCTCGCACCAACCTTCACCCACACACCAACCTTCACCCACACACCAACCTTCACCCACACACCAACCTTCTCCAACACACCAACCTTCACCCACACACCAACCATCACCCACACACCAACCTTCACCCTCATACCAACCTTCTCCCACACACACCAACCTTCTCCCACACACCAACTTTTACCCACACACCAACCTTCTCCCTCACACCAACCTTCACCCACACACCAACCTTCACCCACACACCAACCTTCTCCTTCACACCAACTTTCACCCTCACTCCAACTTTCACCCACAAACCAACCTTCACCTACACACCAACCCTCGCCCTCACACCATCCTTCACCTTCACACCAACTTTCACCCTCACACCAACCTTCACCCATACACCAACCTGCGCCCTCATACCATCCTTCGCCCACACACCAACCTTCACCCAGACACCAACCTTCTCCCTAACACCAACCTTTACCCACACACCAACCTTCACCCACACACCAACCTTTACCCACACACCATCCTTCATCCACACACCAACCTTCTCCCTCACACCAACCTTCACCCACACACCAACCTTCAACTTCACACCAACCTGCGCCATCACACCAACCTGCGCCCTCACACCATCCTTCGCCCTCACACCAACCTTCACCCACACACCAACCTTCACCCTCACACCAACCTTCTCCCACACACCAACCTTCTCCCACACACTAACCTTCACCCACACACCAACCTTCACCCTCACACCAACCTTCTCCCACACACCAACCTTCTCCCACACACTAACCTTCACCCACACACCAACCTTCTCCCTGACACCAACCTGCGCCCTCACACCAACCTGCGCCCACACACCAACCTTCACCCACACACCAACCTTCACCCACACACCAACCTTCACCCACACCCGAACCTTCACCCAAACACAAACCTTCACCCTCACACCAACCTTCTCCCTCACACCAACCTGCGCCCTCACAACATCCTTCGCCTCACACTAACCTTCTCCCACACACCAACCTTCTCCCTCACACCAACCTTCAACCACACACCAACCTTCACCCACATACCAACCTTCACCCAAACACCAACATTCACCCACACACCAACCTTCAACTTCACACCAACCTGCGCCCTCACACCAACCTTCACCCACACACCAACCTTCTCCCTCACACCAACCTGCGCCCTCACAACATCCTTCGCCCTCACGCCAATCTTCACCCACACATCAACCTTCACCCTCACACCAACCTGCGCCCTCACAACATCCTTCGCCCTCACACCAACCTTCTCCCACACACCAACCTTCTCCCTCACACCAACCTTCACCCACACCAACCTTCACCCACACACCAACCTTCACCTTCTCACAAACCTGCGCCCTCACACCAACTTTCGCCCTCACACCAACCTGCGCCCTCACACCAACCTGAGCCCCTCGCACCAACCTTCACCCACACACCAACCTTCACCCTTTGACGGTGTTCCCCCCCCCCCCCTTATAATTCTCCCACGCCTGCAGTAAGAGTCATGTCTACTTTTCCCAAGCGTTCTCTACGTAGCAGGCTACAATTTGATATATGGGAGAGAGTGAAGTGTTCTCGGAGAGCCGATAAATTTGTGAAATAGTAATATTTTGGCCTGTGGTATAGGCCCTTTAGGAAGCCAAGATGGCGCTTGCCTTCCTGATTCCCCGCCAAAACCGTGTGACGTCAATGGCACCGGATTGGTCACCGACAGCAATGTGGCACCGGGAGCCAATGAGAACTTCCCGTGGCGAAAGTGACGTCACGAAGGAAGGGGGTCCAGGCCGCGCGCCGAGCTGGCGCCATCAGTCAGACACGACACGTCAAAGAGGTCGGACGTGCGACGATTGGTCCTGTCAGTTTGACAGTTGTTTCCCGCTCCCGTGGATTTACGCGTCACCTGAAGTCTGCCAGTACTCTGTGAGGTCTTCCCTAGTTCATGTGTTGAACCAGAGAGGGAATCGACGGTTAATTGAGCAACAAGTGCTCCAGTCAGGTACTGTGCAAGAAGAAGCAGTGAAGCCGTGCAGTGACGTATGTCACGTCTGTGGCAGTTCACCAGTTCGTGACAAGCGTAGTGGCTGACAGAGCCACTGGGTAGCTGAGGAAGGAGAGGACTATTTGGGAATCCGGACGACTGCAGCTGAGACGTAGGCGGCAGCCGTTGTTGGGAGAAGACGACGGCCAGGAGACCGACTCCAACCCTTCAAGAAGTCAGGAAGGAGCACGGACCTGCAGAGGAAGAAGGCACGGAGACGACGCGCTAAACGGTGGGACGACGAGAGGCTCTGGTAGGACACGACAACGTGTGTGTGGGGGCGTTCCCGACACGAGGACCAGGAGCTACATCTCGACTCTCATTGGAGGATAGGTCGAAGTAGGTGTTTCTAGTTTCCCTCCCCATTCCCCTTTAGTTAGCTATATTATTCGGTTATATTATCTAGCCTGAGGATTTTATATGTCGTGAGCAAGTCTCACCCGTGTCACAGTAAGGCACCAGTTTGCCGTGTAGTACTATCAAGAGTACTTATAATACTTATGTTTATTATTGGTGTGTACAGGCACCAGGAACAAGTGATAAATTTACTGTGTTTTGTATATCTTTCTAGAGATTTTGATGTGAACATATAGTGATAAATTATATATAATATTATGCCAGTATTTGGAGGTTAGGCTACGTGCCCAGAAACTATTCATTTTCCATGTATTGATGTTTGATTTATATACGTTATATATGTCTATGTTCAAGCAGTGATTAATCATTTGTGAGTACAGTGAATTATTGCGTTATTGCCCACGAGAGAAAGTACTGAAAACTCCAGTGTTAATATTTCATAATATGTCATTAATGAAGGGCAGTGAAAACCATTACAGTGAGTCATTGTAGCATTGATTGTAGAAAAGACTGTTTGAGCCTGAGTACAGTGTAACTAAGTAATACGTGCTATTGTGCCAATATCGAGTGTGCGAGTTTCTGGTAATATTGGAGAACTTAAAGAAACAGCGCGCGTGAATCTAGAAAACAAGCAATAAGCTTTCGCGCGGGGGCCAGGCGATCAGCTGTTCTTGACACTTGATGAGGAGGGAAGGTGTTGCCACTTAGTGAGTGCATACTATTCGTGGGAACTACCGGCCGCTGCCAGGATCAGTTGATTTATTTATTATTGTTTGGCCTTGTGACATCTTTTATACATTTTAAGTAAATACAAAATTACCATTGTGTTTATATCATTCCCTCCATTGATCTTGTGGCTATATTATACTGAAAGCATAGAGTGATAAGAGTACATACCTGCCTGAACTCCTGATCTATTGAGTGTGACCTTGCCAAGGCTACCACAAATTCAACCAGTCCACTGAGGTGTTACTGGCCACATAAAACACCAGTTGGCGACCTTGTGGTTAACCGTAGAGCCCGATTGTTGGGGAGGGCACATGACAGTCTAGAGAACGAGTCGTGTTCCCACTCCTTCTCAATCAGAGGCCGTTGAGATTGACTGGGCATGCAGTGGCGCATTGAGGATCGAGTGAAGACCCGCAGGGCTACGGTGAGTGACCTTGAGCATAACTATTGCTCACCCCAGAGTAAGAATAGAGTAGTGGAACCCCAACAACCCACACACCAACCTTCACCCACACACCAACCTTCTCCCACACACCAACCTTCACCTACACACCAACCATCACCCACACATAAACCTTCACCCTCATACCAACCTTCTCCCTCACACCAACCTTCACCCGCACACCAACCTTCACCCTCACACCAACCTTCACCCACACACCAACCTACTCCCTCACACCAACCTTCACCCACACACCAACCTTCACCCACACACCAACCTTCTCCTTCACACCAACCTTCACCCTCACACCAACCTTCACCCACACACCAACCTTCACCCACACACCAACCTTCACCCACACACCAACCTTCACCCACACACCAACCTTCGCCCTCATACCATCCTTCACGTTCACACCAACCTTCACCCACACACCAACCTGCGCCCGCATACCAAACTTCGCCCACACACCAACCTTCACTCACACACCAACCTTCTCCCTCACACCAACCTTCACCCCTCACACCAACCTTCTCCCTCACACCAACCTTTACCCACACACCAACCTTCATCCACACACCAAACTTCTCCCACACACCAACCTTCACCCACGCACCAACCTTCACCCACACACCAACCTTCAACTTCACACCAACTTGCGCCATCACACCAACCTGCGCCCTCAAACCATCCTTCGCCCTCACACCAACCTTCACCCACACACCAACCTTCACCCTCACACCAACCTTCTCCCACACACCAACCTTCTGCCACACACCAACCTTCACCCACACACCAACCTTCTCCCTCACACCAACCTTCACCCACACACCAACCTTCACCCACACACCAACCTTCACCCACACACCAACCTTCACCCTCACACCAACCTTCACCTTCACACCAACCTTCACCCACACACCAACCTTCACCCTCACACCAACCTTCACCCACACACCAACCTTCACCCACACACCAACCTGCGCCCTCACACCAACCTGCGCCCACACACCAACCTTCACCCACACACCAACCATCACCCACACACCAACCTTCACCCACACACCAACCTTCACCCACACACCAACCTTCACCCACACACCAACCTTCACCCAAACACCAACCTTCACCCTCACACCAACATTCTCCCTCACACCAACCTGCGCCCTCACAACATCCTTCGCCCTCACACCAACCTTCACCCACACACCAACCTTCACCCTCACACCAACCTGCGCCCTCACAACATCCTTCGCTATCACGCCAACCTTCTCCCACACACCAACGTTCTCCCTCACACCAACCTTCACCCACACATCAACCTTCACCCACACACCAACCTTCACCCAAACACCAACCTTCACCCTCTCACCAAACTTCACCAACACACCAACCTTCAACTTCACACAAACCTGCGCCCTCACACCAACCTTCACCCACACACCAACCTTCTCCCTCACACCAACCTGCGCCCTCACAACATCCTTCGCCCTCACACCAACCTTCACCCACACACCAACCTTCACCCTCACACCAACCTTCACCCACACACCAACCTTCACCCACACACCAACCTTCACCCCACACACCAACCTTCACCCACACACCAACCTTCACCTTCTCACAAACCTGCGCCCTCACACCAACCTGCGCCCCTCACACCAACCTTCACCAACACACCAACCTTCAGCCACACACCAACCTTCACCCACACACCAACCTTCTCCCACACACCAACCTTCACCCACACACCAACCATCACCCACACACCAACCTTCACCCTCATACCAACCTTCTCCCAAACACACCAACCTTCTCCCACACACCAACTTTTACCAACACACCAACCTTCTCCCTCACACCAACCTTCACCCACACACCAACCTTCACCCACACACCAACCGTCTCCTTCACACCAACTTTCACCCTCACACCAACCTTCACCCACACACCAACCTTCACCTACACACCAACCTTCGCCCTCACACCATCCTTCACCTTAACACCAACCTTCGCCCTCACACCAACCTTCACCCTCACACCAACCTTCACCCACACACCAACCTGCGCCCTCATACCATCCTTCGCCCACACACCAACCTTCACCCACACACCAACCTTCTCCCTCACACTAACCTTTACCCACACACCAACCTTCACCCACACACCAACCTTTACCCACACACCAACCTTCATCCACACACCAACCTTCTCCCTCACACCAACCTGCGCCATCACAACATCCTCCGCTCTCACACCAACCTTCTCCCTCACACCAACCTGCGCCCTCCGAACATCCTTCGCCCTCACACGAACCTTCACCCACACACCAACCTTCTCCCTCACACCAACCTGCGCCATCACAACATCCTCCGCTCTCACACCAACCTTCTCCCACACACCAACCTTCTCCCTCACACCAACCTTCACCCACACACCAACCTTCACCCACACCCCAACCTTCACCCAAACACCAACCTACACCCTCTCACCAAACTTCACCCACACACCAACCTTCAACTTCACACCAACCTGCGCCCTCACACCAACCTTCACCCACACACCAACCTTCTCCCTCACACCAACCTGCGCCCTCACAACATCCTTCGCCCTCACACCAACCTTCACCCACGCACCAACCTTCACCCTCACACCAACCTGCGCCCTCACAACATCCTTCGCCCTCACACCAACCTTCTCCCACACACCAACCTTCTCCCTCACACCAACCATCACCCACACCAACCTTCACCCACACACCAACCTTCACCCACACACCAACCTTCGCTCTCACAATAACCTTCACCTTCACACCAACCTTCACCCACACACCAACCTTCACCTTCACACCACCCTTCACCCACACACCAACCTACACCCACACCAACCTACACCCACACACCAACCTTTACCTTCACACCAACCTTCACCCACAAACCAACCTTCTCCCTCACACCAACCTTCACCCACACATCAACCTTCACCCACACACCAACCTTCACCCACACACCAACCTTCACCCACACAGCAACCTTCACCCCTCACACCAACCTTCACCCACACACCAACCTTCACCCACACACCAACCTTCACCCACACATCAACCATCACCCACACACCAACCTTCACCCACACACCAACCTTCACCCACACACCAACCTTAACCCACACACCAACCTTCACCCACACACCAACCTTCTCCCACACACCAACCTTCAACTTCACACCAACCTGCGCCTTCACACCAACCTGCGCCCTCACACCAAACTTCACCCACACACCAACCTTTACACACGCACCAACCTTCTCCCTCACACCAAACTTCACCCACACACCAACCTTTACACACACACCAACCTTCTCATTCACACCAACCTTCACCCACACACCAACTTTCACCCTCACACCAACCTTGTCCCACACACCGACCTTCTCCCACACACCAACCTTCTCCCTCACACCAAATTTCACCCACACACCAACTTTCACCCACACACCAACCTTCACCCACACACCAACCTTCACTGTGACACGAACCTTCCCCTTCTCACCAACCTGCGCCCACACACCAACCTTCATCCACACACCAACCTTCACCCACACACCAACCTTCACCCACACACCACCCTTCACCCTCACACCAACCTTCTCCCACACACCAACCTTCACCCACTCACCAACCTTCTCCCACACACCAACCTTCACCCACACACCAACCTTCACCCACACAACAACCTTCACCCACACACCAACCTTCACCCTCACACCAACCTTCACCCACACACCAACCTTCACCCACACACCAACCTGCGCCCTCACACCAACCTGCGCCCACACACCAACCTTCACCCACACACCAACCATCACCCACACACCAACCTTCACCCACACACCAACCTTCACCCACACACCAACCTTCACCCACACACCAACCTTCACCCAAACACCAACCTTCACCCTCACACCAACATTCTCCCTCACACCAACCTGCGCCCTCACAACATCCTTCGCCCTCACACCAACCTTCACCCACACACCAACCTTCACCCTCACACCAACCTGCGCCCTCACAACATCCTTCGCTATCACGCCAACCTTCTCCCACACACCAACGTTCTCCCTCACACCAACCTTCACCCACACATCAACCTTCACCCACACACCAACCTTCACCCAAACACCAACCTTCACCCTCTCACCAAACTTCACCAACACACCAACCTTCAACTTCACACAAACCTGCGCCCTCACACCAACCTTCACCCACACACCAACCTTCTCCCTCACACCAACCTGCGCCCTCACAACATCCTTCGCCCTCACACCAACCTTCACCCACACACCAACCTTCACCCTCACACCAACCTTCACCCACACACCAACCTTCACCCACACACCAACCTTCACCCCACACACCAACCTTCACCCACACACCAACCTTCACCTTCTCACAAACCTGCGCCCTCACACCAACCTGCGCCCCTCACACCAACCTTCACCAACACACCAACCTTCAGCCACACACCAACCTTCACCCACACACCAACCTTCTCCCACACACCAACCTTCACCCACACACCAACCATCACCCACACACCAACCTTCACCCTCATACCAACCTTCTCCCAAACACACCAACCTTCTCCCACACACCAACTTTTACCCACACACCAACCTTCTCCCTCACACCAACCTTCACCCACACACCAACCTTCACCCACACACCAACCGTCTCCTTCACACCAACTTTCACCCTCACACCAACCTTCACCCACACACCAACCTTCACCTACACACCAACCTTCGCCCTCACACCATCCTTCACCTTAACACCAACCTTCGCCCTCACACCAACCTTCACCCTCACACCAACCTTCACCCACACACCAACCTGCGCCCTCATACCAACCTTCTCCCTCACACTAACCTTTACCCACACACCAACCTTCACCCACACACCAACCTTTACCCACACACCAACCTTCATCCACACACCAACCTTCTCCCTCACACCAACCTGCGCCATCACAACATCCTCCGCTCTCACACCAACCTTCTCCCTCACACCAACCTGCGCCCTCCGAACATCCTTCGCCCTCACACGAACCTTCACCCACACACCAACCTTCTCCCTCACACCAACCTGCGCCATCACAACATCCTCCGCTCTCACACCAACCTTCTCCCACACACCAACCTTCTCCCTCACACCAACCTTCACCCACACACCAACCTTCACCCACACACCAACCTTCACCCAAACACCAACCTACACCCTCTCACCAAACTTCACCCACACACCAACCTTCAACTTCACACCAACCTGCGCCCTCACACCAACCTTCACCCACACACCAACCTTCTCCCTCACACCAACCTGCGCCCTCACAACATCCTTCGCCCTCACACCAACCTTCACCCACGCACCAACCTTCACCCTCACACCAACCTGCGCCCTCACAACATCCTTCGCCCTCACACCAACCTTCTCCCACACACCAACCTTCTCCCTCACACCAACCATCACCCACACCAACCTTCACCCACACACCAACCTTCACCCACACACCAACCTTCGCTCTCACAATAACCTTCACCTTCACACCAACCTTCACCCACACACCAACCTTCACCTTCACACCACCCTTCACCCACACACCAACCTACACCCACACCAACCTACACCCACACACCAACCTTTACCTTCACACCAACCTTCACCCACAAACCAACCTTCTCCCTCACACCAACCTTCACCCACACATCAACCTTCACCCACACACCAACCTTCACCCACACACCAACCTTCACCCACACAGCAACCTTCACCCCTCACACCAACCTTCACCCACACACCAACCTTCACCCACACACCAACCTTCACCCACACATCAACCATCACCCACACACCAACCTTCACCCACACACCAACCTTCACCCACACACCAACCTTAACCCACACACCAACCTTCACCCACACACCAACCTTCTCCCACACACCAACCTTCAACTTCACACCAACCTGCGCCTTCACACCAACCTGCGCCCTCACACCAAACTTCACCCACACACCAACCTTTACACACGCACCAACCTTCTCCCTCACACCAAACTTCACCCACACACCAACCTTTACACACACACCAACCTTCTCATTCACACCAACCTTCACCCACACACCAACTTTCACCCTCACACCAACCTTGTCCCACACACCGACCTTCTCCCACACACCAACCTTCTCCCTCACACCAAATTTCACCCACACACCAACTTTCACCCACACACCAACCTTCACCCACACACCAACCTTCACTGTGACACGAACCTTCCCCTTCTCACCAACCTGCGCCCACACACCAACCTTCATCCACACACCAACCTTCACCCACACACCAACCTTCACCCACACACCACCCTTCACCCTCACACCAACCTTCTCCCACACACCAACCTTCACCCACTCACCAACCTTCTCCCACACACCAACCTTCACCCACACACCAACCTTCACCCACACAACAACCTTCACCCACACACCAACCTTCACCCACACACCAACCTTCAACCTCACACCAACCTTCACTTACACACCAACCTTCTCCCTCACATCAACCTTCTCCCACACACCAACCTTCTCCCTCACCAACCTTCACCCACACACCAACCTTCACCCACACACCAACCTTCACCCACACACCAACCTTCACCCTCACACCAACCTTCACCCACACACCAACCTTCACCCACACACCAACCTTGAACCTCACACCAACCTTCACCCACACACCAACTTTCACCTTCACACCAACCTTCACCCACACACCAACCTTCACCCTCACAGCACCCTTCACCCACACACCAACCTTCACCCACACACCAACCTTCACCCACACACCAACCTTCACCCACACACCAACCTTCACCCAAACACCAACCTTCACCCTCACACCAACATTCACACACACACCAACCTTCACCCACACACCAACCTTCACCCACACACCAACCTTCACCCAAACACCAACCTTCACCCTCACACCAACCTTCTCCCTCACACCAACCTGCGCCCTCACAACATCCTTCGCCCTCACACCAACCTTCACCCACACACCAACCTTCACCCTCACACCAACCTGCGCCCTCACAACATCCTTCGCTATCACGCCAACCTTCTCCCACACACCAACCTTCTCCCTCACACCAACCTTCACCCACACACCAACCTTCACCCACACACCAACCTTCACCCAAACACCAACCTTCACCCTCTCACCAAACTTCACCCACACACCAACCTTCAACTTCACACCAACCTGCGCCCTCACACCAACCTTCACCCACACACCAACCTTCTCCCTCACACCAACCTGCGCCCTCACAACATCCTTCGCCCTCACACCAACCTTCACCCACACCAAACTTCACCCTCACACCAACCTTCACCCACACACCAACCTTCACCCACACACCAACCTTCACCTTCTCACAAACCTGCGCCCTCACACCAACCTGCGCCCCTCACACCAACCTTCACCAACACACCAACCTTCAGCCACACACCAACCTTCACCCACACACCAACCTTCTCCCACACACCAACCTTCACCCACACACCAACCATCACCCACACACCAACCTTCACCCTCATACCAACCTTCTCCCAAACACACCAACCTTTTCCCACACACCAACTTTTACCCACACACCAACCTTCTCCCTCATACCAACCTTCACCCACACACCAACCTTCACCCACACACCAACTTTCTCCTTCACACCAACTTTACCCCTCACACCAACCTTCACCCACACACCAACCTTCACCTACACACCAACTTTCGCCCTCACACCATCCTTCACCTTCACACCAACCTTCGCCCTCACACCAACCTTCACCCTCACACCAACCTTCACCCACACACCAACCTTCAACTTCACACCAACCTGCGCCCTCGCTCCAACCTTCACCCACACACCAACCTTCTCCCTCACACCAACCTGCGCCCTAACAACATCCTTCGCCCTCACACCAACCTTCACCCACACACCAACCTTCTCCCTCACACCAACCTTCACCCACACCAACCTTCACCCACACACCAACCTTCACCCACACACCAACCTTCGCTCTCACAATAACCTTCACCTTCACACCAACCTTCACCCACACACCAACCTTCACCTTCACACCACGCTTCACCCATACACCAACTTTCACCCACACCAACCTTCACCCACACACCAACCTTCATCCACACACCAACCTTCACCCACACACCAACCTTCACCCACACACCAACCTTAACCCACACACCAACGTTCACCCACACACCAACCTTCTCCCACACACCAACCTTCAACTTCACACCAACCATCACCCACACACCAACCTTCACCCTCATACCAACCTTCTCCCAAACACACCAACCTTTTCCCACACACCAACTTTTACCCACACACCAACCTTCTCCCTCATACCAACCTTCACCCACACACCAACCTTCACCCACACACCAACCTTCTCCTTCACACCAACTTTACCCCTCACACCAACCTTCACCCACACACCAACCTTCACCTACACACCAACTTTCGCCCTCACACCATCCTTCACCTTCACACCAACCTTCGCCCTCACACCAACCTTCACCCTCACACCAACCTTCACCCACACACCAACCTGCGCCCTCATACCATCTTTCGCCCACACACCAACCATCACCCACACACCAACCTGCGCCCTCACAACATCCTTCGCCCTCACACGAACCTTCACCCACACACCAACCTTCACCCTCACACCAACCTGCGCCCTCACAACATCCTCCGCTCTCACACCAACCTTCTCCCACACACCAACCTTCTGCCTCACACCAACCTTCACCCACACACCAACCTTCACCCACACACCAACCTTCACCCAAACACCAACCTTCACCCTCTCACCAAACTTCACCCACACAACAACCTTCAACTTCACACCAACCTGCGCCCTCGCACCAACTTTCACCCACACACCAACCTTCTCCCTCACACCAACCTGCGCCCCAACAACATCCTTCGCCCTCACACCAACCTTCACCCACACACCAACCTTCTCCCTCACACCAACCTTCACCCACACCAACCTTCACCCACACACCAACCTTCACCCACACACCAACCTTCATCCACACACCAACCTTCACCCACACACCAACCTTCACCCACACACCAACCTTAACCCACACACCAACGTTCACCCACACACCAACCTTCTCCCACACACCAACCTTCAACTTCACACCAACCTGCGCCTTCACACCAACCTGCGCCCTCTCACAATCCTTCGCCCTCACACCAACCTTCACCCACACACCAACCTTCACCCACACACCAACCTTCTCCCTCACACCAAACTTCACCCACACACCAACCTTTACACACACACCAACCTTCTCATTCACACCAACCTTCACCCACACACCAACTTTCACCCTCACCCCAACCTTGTCCCACACACCGACCTTCTCCCACACACCAACCTTCTCCCTCACACCAAATTTCACCCACACACCAACTTTCACCCACACACCAACCATCACCCACACACCAACCTTCACCTTGACACCAACCTTCCCCTTCACACCAACCTGCGCCCACACACCAACCTTCATCCACACACCAACTTTCACCCACACACCAACCTTCACTTTCACACCACGCTTCACCCATACACCAACTTTCACCCACACCAACCTTCACCCACACACCAACCTTCATCCACACACCAACCTTCACCCACACACCAACCTTCACCTGTGGGAACCGACCTGTGAGATTTATATTTATTTAATTTATATGAATTTATATTTACGTTAATTTATATACTTCGATAGCAATTTGTATAATGATAAGTGGACTGTATTTCTGCAATAATCTCTTAATCTCACAAATCGATCCTCTACACATTAGGGGGGGTTTATATTTAATATATGCAGCCAATCAAACTACAGTAACTACATACATTGAAGAGGTTCCTTATCTTATAGTACAGCAGGTTAGTCCGCCAGGTATAACTAGGGTGTAGACACCAAATTATCCTCTTTGAGGTAGCTTCCATATCACCCAGGTAACTGGTGCACAAACTCTTCCTCGTCTTGACCTGTCAAAAGGGCGCTAACTGTGAAGCCAGAATCCTATATATGACAAGTATTTCAGAGAAAACTGTACATGGAACATTAAAGACCTGGCTTAATTACCTTTAGTTTGAGGCTTCCATGTGATCTAACCGGGTCACCCTATATAATGACATTAATGGCCACTAATGATAAATAATGGGTTTCGGAAAGAACACTTAACTTGATTTGTTGACAGCGTGTTGACAGATGGTACACCTTTGGTATCCATAACACTACGTCCAAGTAAAATTAACAGGAGCCGAATTTGCTCCCGTGTGAGCCTCTGGTCTCGTATAACAATGGCTGCCCTCCTTCCCCACTGACGCCTGGCCTACTTTGTCCAGATTTCAGAAAGTGATAGAAGGGTCACATTTACTCTACTTTAATATTGATAATTAAGTTAATTTATATAAGATGTTTTTATGATGGTAAAGTCCAAAGACTAATGTATTTAAGAATAATTCCCAGCAGAATAGCTGGTGAATTATAATAGTATGTGGTGATGATATCCCGTTTTCTTTAGACGGTAATTCCACTACAAGTTACGTTTTCTATGGGTAACTTGTTTATACAACACAGCTATTATCTGTATGATTATTAAATGGTGTCGGATTTTCCGACATAATTCCCCAGGGGGCTGCTCACGGGTCGAAGTCCTGTTTAGAACAGTCGAACACCGATACTCCTCCTTCGAATTATTACATTAATTTGATGTTAGTAGTTAGTAATCACACATTTGTGTGTCTGTTCGTGCAGGACGGATGTCCCGTACTAGAGTTGCAGGGGTTAGAAGTCTAATGCGATTTCATTTCCCTGTCAACTCTTGAAAGGCTAATATTCAAGCCTTATTACATATTATTTAACCCAGAAGACTGGATGTGATCAAGTACTACAGTCAAGTATGATTCAGGGACTGCAGTGAGATCAGTGACATTAGATATAACTTGAAGTTTGTTCAAGTAACTGGTCACTGATATATAAACACTGAGGCCCATGGAATACATCTTGATTAAATAATAAATGTATCAAATCAGTCATCAGATTTATTGGGGTTTAATTTAGTTAATTGATTCAGAAGATTGAATAGCTCATCATTAAAGTAAAGTATGGTTCTGAGACTGCAGTGGGTTCAGTGACATTGGTCGCAGTGACTTGTAGCTGCTTAAGCTACTGTTCACTGATTTGCCACTGAGGCCTCATGAACTCATCTCCAGCTTTAAATGATGATACTAACATCAACCTCTGTTGGTATAGTCAGCTGTAATCTCCTTAGTATAATGCTACTGGAGAAATATAATCAGCTGACAAATTTAGATTTCTATTGGTATTGTTTATCTGCAGGCATAGGTCTCCTCAGGCTTGATACTGGGCCTGAGAGTAATTTACCTCCTGCAGAGTTTAACATGGTTATACCCTGATATTTAGTAGGGCTACCGATGAATCGATGACAATAGTCTGTCCCTACAAGGAGACCGAAGTCGGTGAGGTGATCAGACTTAATATTATCTGCCAATTTTATTCCTCTATTTCTCAGGAATTTGGCTGTTGCTCTCAGACCTTGAACTTGTAGGTCTACTGGTATTTTGTCCACCACAATGGCTTGTACTCGACAGACGTACCTGCCTAAACGTACTGATGGTTGTACCACCTGGTAGACTTGAGGTCCTGCATCTGTTACAAACCCTGAGATGTTGAATGACATCTGGGCTACAGGCCTTAATTGTAGTTCTTCTGCCAACTTTTTGGTGATATATGTTCTCTGGGATCCTTGGTCAAACAACCCACGGGTATGGACCTTGGCCCTCTTATTCAGGATGGTAATGTGGGCAGTAGGCAAAGTCGTATTACCTTTAGACTTTGCCGATTGGACACTCTTTGTTTGTTGCACCTTGCAGTACTGTACTGTGGTGGGAATGCTATCTTCCACCTTGGGTCTTGAATACGTTAATTTCGTATATTTGCACAGTGCTGCATGGTGCCTACCTCTTCTACACCTGTTGCAGGTGTTGAATTGGGTATCACAATAGTCTATGTTGTGTGACTTGAGACACCTTGCACATCTCCCTAATTCCTGGAGTCGCTCCATACGAATGTCTCTGGTTGGATAATTAGCACAACAGTATGTTGAATGTTTCCTTTTGCAGAACATACATGTCCCCCAGCCTACTGCACGTTTGGAAGTTACCGGTTTGGGTGAACTAGTAACAGTAGGCTTGGAGGATGCTGCTGCATTGTCAGATTTTCTGCAACTTGATGTTAGAGTAATTGACTGATGTTTATTTGGGGTAGTTGTTTTACCCTTTAATTGACTCTTATTTTCTATTTCTGAAGGCTTGCATGAGGCTTTAACTTCCTCATTTGCACGTCGTTTGTTTATGATGGAATGTAAACCTTCAGTGATGTCCTGTACTGTCAGGATGGTGTTATGTTGATGTGCATATAATTCATCTAGTATATCGCTGGACAATTTTCGTTGAAGGACTACTTTGGTCATCCATTCACTAGTAGTTATATCAACCTTAAGTCTGAATGTTCTTAGTAGTGACTCAAACTCCATGCTGAAGGATTGTAATGAGTCAGCAGTCTGATCAGGTTGAGGTAAATCCAGCAATTGTAGTACTAGATGTATGACAGTTTTCTCATTGCCAGCATTATTCCTAGGAGGCTGGACTGGGAAATTAGTGCTGTCGCTATTTTCATTTACATTTTCTACTACTGGTTCAGCTTCACCTCTAGTTTGGAGGCATGTTAACTTAGTAGCTTCAGGTATTGGGTTTTCAGAAACCACAGAGACTGTGGATAAATTGTCTGAGAACTGCTTAATTTCTGGTGGTATAATATTGGGTGAAGCTTTACTGGGTGAAGCTTTATCCTTGTTGATTAAAGGATCTAATCTGGCTTTACATTTATTCTCAAAAAGATCCAGATCATCCATAACATTATCTACTTTATTTGGTGTACTTGCTATTTGTTCTGATTCAATTATCCTGTGTAAATGTTCCAACCTGGCTTGAGTTTCTTCTTCATATTGTGCAAGGTCAGACAGGAATGGTTCCACATCTTCAACTACTATGTCGTCGTCGTGGACCTGATTTTGGTAAGATTTCCTATTTGCTTTCAATATATGCAATTGGGTTTGAATCTGTAACAGTGGTATTTTCAACCGACGATAATTAATTACAGGCTCATATAACAACTGTTCATATTGGTTGAGATCTCTTGTTAGTTGGCGTTTGCTTGATATTAAAGCACGCTTTGCTTTCTGTGGATTAGTCATGGTGACTTGTTAATTGGGCACCACTGGCTCATAAATTGTGAGCAAGTACTAATGGTAGCCTAGGGTTAAATTCTGAACTTACTAGGCAATAATCCTACCTCTACTAGAGGTTAGCACTTTAAATTAATACACATTATATATATATAATCATACACACTAATGATTTGAGTGATAAACCAGTGTCACTGGAAGTACCTTTAGGTTAGCTCTTCTATATCACCCTAGGATGGAAGAGACACTAATTAATCACTCAAAGGTGTAATGATCATAAGTAAATTATTATATATACAACTCAACTCGAGTTGATAAAAATTACACCCAAAATAGGGTCTGGACCATTCATTAATGGTGTTAGGTTGTTCAATATAGTACAACTGACTATAGTAATAATGGGACTAGGATGAACAATAATAGTTCAACTAGTCAATGGTAATATCCTACCCTGTTGTGGGTTGGCAATTAGTAAATATTATACTGTGATCACTAGTGCAATATATATTAAATAATTCTCTATTTTGGAGAAATAATATACACAATTATTGTTAATAGCCTCTTAATTAGCCTCTATGAAACTTCTAATATTATCTAGAAGTATTAAATGTTATTAGTGACCTCGCGAAATAAAGTCCACAAAATTCGTGGATAATCTCTCGCGAAATGTAACACCACGAAATCCGTGAACAATATCGCGAAGACACAGTCACTAATTAGGCTGGCTTCTATATTAGAGCTGTCATTTCACGAAATAACACGCCACCAAATATCTGTGGGTGTGCATGAAACCGCTGACGAAGCTGAACTGGGCTGAGGGAGGCTCCTGAGCTCCCACGAGGCAACGCCGCTGTCTATGACTGGCTGGCTTTGTTTAAATAACACTGCACTAGTTTATTTAATGAATCCACTGGTTAACTGGTTCATCCGGTACTAAGATGACCAAATGTGGGTTCACAAGGATCAAATAATCCGTCATCCGGTTCGAAGATGACCAAATAATGTGGGAACCGACCTGTGAGATTTATATTTATTTAATTTATATGAATTTATATTTACGTTAATTTATATACTTCGATAGCAATTTGTATAATGATAAGTGGACTGTATTTCTGCAATAATCTCTTAATCTCACAAATCGATCCTCTACACATTAGGGGGGGTTTATATTTAATATATGCAGCCAATCAAACTACAGTAACTACATACATTGAAGAGGTTCCTTATCTTATAGTACAGCAGGTTAGTCCGCCAGGTATAACTAGGGTGTAGACACCAAATTATCCTCTTTGAGGTAGCTTCCATATCACCCAGGTAACTGGTGCACAAACTCTTCCTCGTCTTGACCTGTCAAAAGGGCGCTAACTGTGAAGCCAGAATCCTATATATGACAAGTATTTCAGAGAAAACTGTACATGGAACATTAAAGACCTGGCTTAATTACCTTTAGTTTGAGGCTTCCATGTGATCTAACCGGGTCACCCTATATAATGACATTAATGGCCACTAATGATAAATAATGGGTTTCGGAAAGAACACTTAACTTGATTTGTTGACAGCGTGTTGACAGATGGTACACCTTTGGTATCCATAACACTACGTCCAAGTAAAATTAACAGGAGCCGAATTTGCTCCCGTGTGAGCCTCTGGTCTCGTATAACAATGGCTGCCCTCCTTCCCCACTGACGCCTGGCCTACTTTGTCCAGATTTCAGAAAGTGATAGAAGGGTCACATTTACTCTACTTTAATATTGATAATTAAGTTAATTTATATAAGATGTTTTTATGATGGTAAAGTCCAAAGACTAATGTATTTAAGAATAATTCCCAGCAGAATAGCTGGTGAATTATAATAGTATGTGGTGATGATATCCCGTTTTCTTTAGACGGTAATTCCACTACAAGTTACGTTTTCTATGGGTAACTTGTTTATACAACACAGCTATTATCTGTATGATTATTAAATGGTGTCGGATTTTCCGACATAACCCACACACCAACCTTAACCCACACACCAACGTTCACCCACACACCAACCTTCTCCCACACACCAACCTTCAACTTCACACCAACCTGCGCCTTCACACCAACCTGCGCCCTCTCACAATCCTTCGCCCTCACACCAACCTTCACCCACACACCAACCTTCACCCACACACCAACCTTCTCCCTCACACCAAACTTCACCCACACACCAACCTTTACACACACACCAACCTTCTCATTCACACCAACCTTCACCCACACACCAACTTTCACCCTCACCCCAACCTTGTCCCACACACCGACCTTCTCCCACACACCAACCTTCTCCCTCACACCAAATTTCACCCACACACCAACTTTCACCCACACACCAACCATCACCCACACACCAACCTTCACCTTGACACCAACCTTCCCCTTCACACCAACCTGCGCCCACACACCAACCTTCATCCACACACCAACTTTCACCCACACACCAACCTTCACCCACACACCAACCTTCACCCTCACACCAACCTTCTCCCACACACCAACCTTCACCCACTCACCAACCTTCTCCCACACACCAACCTTCACCCACACACCAACCTTCACCCACACAACAACCTTCACCCTCATCCCAACCTTCTCCCTCACACCAACCTTCACCCACACACCAACCTTCACCCTCACACCAACCTTCACCCACACACCAACCTTCTCCCTCACATCAACCTTCTCCCACACACCAACCTTCTCCCTCACACCAACTTTCACCCACACACCAACCTTCACCCTCACACCAATCTTTACCCACACACCAACCTTCACCCACACCAACCGTCACCCACACACCAACCTTCACCCTCACCAACCTTCACACACACACCAACCTTCACCCACACACCAACCTTCACCCACACACCAACCTTCACCCACACACCAACCTTCACCCTCACACCAACCTTCACTCACAGACCAACCTTCACCCTCGCACCAACCTTCACCCTCACACCAACCTTCACCCACACACCAACCTTTACCTTCACACCAACCTTCACCCACACACCAACCTTCTCCCTCACACCAACCTTCACCCTCACCAACCTTCACCCACACACCAACCTTCACCCACACACCAACCTTCACCCACACACCAACCTTCACCCACACACCAACCTTCACCCACACACCAACCTTCACCCTCACACCAACCTTCACCCACACACCAACCTTCACCCACACACCAACCTTCACCCTCACACCAACCTTCACCCACTCACCAACTTTCACCTTCACACCAACCTTCACCTACACACCAACCTTCACCCTCACAGCAACCTTCACCCACACACCAACCTTCACCCACACATCAACCTTCACCCACACACCAACCTTCTCCTTCACACCAACTTTCACCCTCACACCAACCTTCACCCACAAACCAACCTTCACCTACACACCAACCCTCGCCCTCACACCATCCTTCACCTTCACACCAACCTTCACCCTCACACCAACCTTCACCCATACACCAACCTGCGGCCTCATACCATCCTTCGCCCACACACCAACCTTCACCCAGACACCAACCTTCTCCCTCACACCAACCTTTACCCACACTCCAACCTTCACCCACACACCATCCTTTACCCACACACCATCCTTCATCCACACACCAACCTTCTCCCACACACCAACCTTCACCCACACACCAACCTTCAACTTCACACCAACCTGCGCCATCACACCAACCTGCGCCCTCACACCATCCTTCGCCCTCACTCCAACCTTCACCCACACACCAACCTTCACCCTCACACCAACCTTCTCCCACACACCAACCTTCTCCCACACACTAACCTTCACCCACACACCAACCTTCACCCTCACACCAACCTTCTCCCACACACCAACCTTCTCCCACACACTAACCTTCTCCCACACACCAACCTTCTCCCTCACACCAACCTGCGCCCTCACACCAACCTGCGCCCACACACCAACCTTCTCCCTCACACCAACCTTCACCCACACACCAACCTTCACCCACACACCAACCTTCTCCTTCACACCAACTTTCACCCTCACACCAACCTTCACCCACAAACCAACCTTCACCTACACACCAACCTTCGCCCTCACACCATCCTTCACCTTCACACCAACCTTCGCCCTCACACCAACCTTCACCCTCACACCAACCTTCACCCATACACCAACCTGCGCCCTCATACCATCCTTCGCCCACACACCAACCTTCACCCAGACACCAACCTTCTCCCTCACACCAACCTTTACCCACACACCAACCTTCACCCACACACCAACCTTTACCCACACACCATCCTTCATCCACACACCAACCTTCTCCCACACACCAACCTTCACCCACACACCAACCTTCAACTTCACACCAACCTGCGCCATCACACCATCCTGCGCCCTCACACCATCCTTCGCCCTCACACCAACCTTCACCCACAAACCAACCTTCACCTACACACCAACCTTCGCCCTCATACCATCCTTCACGTTCACACCAACCTTCACCCACACACCAACCTTCGCCCACACACCAACCTTCACTCACACACCAACCTTCTCCCTCACACCAACCTTCACCCCTCACACCAACCTTCTCCCTCACACCAACCTTTACCCACACACCAACCTTCATCCACACACCAACCTTCTCCCACACACCAACCTTCACCCACGCACCAACCTTCACCCACACACCAACCTTCAACTTCACACCAAATTGCGCCATCACACCAACCTGCGCCCTCAAACCATCCTTCGCCCTCACACCAACCATCACCCACACACCAACCTTCACCCTCACACCAACCTTCTCCCACACACCAACCTTCTGCCACACACCAACCTTCACCCACACACCAACCTTCTCCCTCACACCAACCTTCACCCACACACCAACCTTCACCCACACACCAACATTCACCCACACACCAACCTTCACCCTCACACCAACCTTCACCTTCACACCAACCTTCACCCACACACCAACCTTCACCCTCACACCAACCTTCACCCACACACCAACCTTCACCCACACACCAACCTGCGCCCTCACACCAACCTGCGCCCACACACCAACCTTCACCCACACACCAACCTTCACCCACACACCAACCTTCACCCACACACCAACCTTCACCCACACACCAACCTTCACCCACACACCAACCTTCACCCAAACACCAACCTTCACCCTTACACCAACATTCTCCCACACACCAACCTGCGCCCTCACAACATCCTTCGCCCTCACGCCAACCTTCACCCACACACCAACCTTCACCCTCACACCAACCTGCGCCCTCACAACATCCTTCGCTATCACGCCAACCTTCTCCCACACACCAACCTTCTCCCTCACACCAACCTTCATCAACACACCAACCTTCACCCACACACCAACCTTCACCCAAACACCAACCTTCACCCTCTCACCAAACTTCACCAACACACCAACCTTCAACTTCACACCAACCTGCGCCCTCACACCAACCTTCACCCACACACCAACCTTCTCCCTCACACCAACCTGCGCCCTCACAACATCCTTCGCCCTCACACCAACCTTCACCCACACACCAACCTTCACCCTCACACCAACCTTCACCCACACACCAACCTTCACCCACACACCAACCTTCACCCACACACCAACCTTCACCTTCTCACAAACCTGCGCCCTCACACCAACCTGCGCCCCTCACACCAACCTTCACCAACACACCAACCTTCAGCCACACACCAAACTTCACCCACACACCAACCTTCTCCCACACACCAACCTTCACCCATACACCAACCTTCACCCACACACCAACCATCACCCACACACCAACCTTCACCCTCATACCAACCTTCTCCCAAACACACCAACCTTCTCCCACACACCAACTTTTACCCACACACCAACCTTCTCCCTCACACCAACCTTCACCCACACAGCAACCTTCACCCAGACACCAACCTTCTCCTTCACACCAACTTTCACCCTCACAACAACCTTCACCCACACACCAACCTTCACCTACACACCAACCTTCGCCCTCACACCATCCTTCACCTTCACACCAACCTTCGCCCTCACACCAACCTTCACCCTCACACCAACCTTCACCCACACACCAACCTGCGCCCTCATACCATCCTTCGCCCACACACCAACCTTCTCCCTCACACCAACCTTTACCCTCACACCAACCTTCACCCACACACCAACCTTCACCCACACACCAACCTTCACCCACACACCAACCTTTACCCACACACCAACCTTCATCCACACACGAACCTTCTCCGACACACCAATCTTCACCCAAACACCAACCTTCACCCTCGCACCAACCTTCTCCCTCACACCAACCTGCGCCCTCAGAACATCCTTCGCCCTCACACGAACCTTCACCCACACACCAACCTTCACCCTCACACCAACCTGCGCCCTCACAACATCCTCCGCTCTCACACCAACCTTCTCCCACACACCAACCTTCTCCCTCACACCAACCTTCACCCACACACCAACCTTCACCCACACACCAACCTTTACCCAAACACCAACCTTCACCCTCTCACCAAACTTCACCCACACACCAACCTTCAACTTCACACCAACCTGCGCCCTCACACCAACCTTCACCCACACACCTACCTTCTCCCTCACACCAACCTGCGCCCTCACAACATCCTTCGCCCTCACACCAACCTTCACGCACGCACCAACCTTCACCCTCACACCAACCTGCGCCCTCACAACATCCTTCGCCCTCACACCAACCTTCTCCCACACACCAACCTTCTCCCTGACACCAACCTTCACCCACACCAACCTTCACCCACACACCAACCTTCACCCACACACCAACCTTCGCTCTCACAATAACCTTCACCTTCACACCAACCTTCACCCACACACCAACCTTCACCTTCACACCACCCTTCACCCACACACCAACCTTCAACCACACCAACCTTCACCCACACACCAACCTTTACCTTCACACCAACCTTCACCCACAAACCAACCTTCTCCCTCACACCAACCTTCACCCACACATCAACCTTCACCCACACACCAACCTTCACCCACACACCAACCTTCACCCACACAGCAACCTTCACCCCTCACACCAACCTTCACCCACACACCAACCTTCACCCACACACCAACCTTCACCCACACACCAACCTTCACCCACACACCAACCTTCACCCACACACCAACCTAACCAACACACCAACCTTCACCCACACACCAACCTTAACCTACACACCAACCTTCACCCACACACCAACCTTCTCCCACACACCAACCTTCAACTTCACACCAACCTGCGCCTTCACACCAACCTGCGCCCTCACACCAAACTTCACCCACACACCAACCTTTACACACACACCAACCTTCTCCCTCACACCAAACTTCACCCACACACCAACCTTTACACACACACCAACCTTCACCCACTCACCAACCTTCTCCCACACACCAACCTTCACCCACTCACCAACCTTCACCCACACAACAACCTTCACCCTCATCCCAACCTTCTCCCTCACACCAACCTTCACCCACACACCAACCTTCACCCTCACACCAACCTTCACCCACACACCAACCTTCTCCCTCACATCAACCTTCTCCCACACACCAACCTTCTCCCTCACCAACCTTCACCCACACACCAACCTTCACCCACACACCAACCTTCACCCACACACCAACCTTCACCCACACACCGACCTTCACCCTCACACCAACCTTCACCCACACACCAACCTTCACCCACACACCAACCTTCACCCTCACACCAACCTTCACCCACACACCAACCTTCACCTTCACACCAACCTTCACCCACACACCAACCTTCACCCTCACAGCAACCTTCACCCACACACCAACCTTCACCCACTCACCAACCTTCACCCACACACCAACCTTCACCCTCACACCAACCTTCACCCACACACCAACCTTCACCCACACACCAACCTTCACCCTCACACCAACCTTCACCTACACACCAACCTTCACCCTCACAGCAACCTTCACCCACACACCAACCTTCACCCACACAGCAACCTTCACCCACACACCAACCTTCACCCACAAACCAACCTTCACCTACACGCCAACCCTCGCCCTCACACCATCCTTCACCTTCACACCAACCTTCACCCTCACACCAACCTTCACCCACAAACCAACCTTCACCTACACACCAACCCTCGCCCTCACACCATCCTTCAGCTTCACACCAACCTTCACCCTCACACCAACCTTCACCCTCACACCAACCTTCTCCCACACACCAACCTTCTCCCACACACCAACCTTCACCCAGACACCAACCTTCTCCCTCACACCAACCTTTACCCACACACCAACCTTCACCCACACACCATCCTTTACCCACACACCATCCTTCATCCACACACCAACCTTCTCCCACACACCAACCTTCACCCACACACCAACCTTCAACTTCACACCAACCTGCGCCATCACACCAACCTGCGCCCTCACACCATCCTTCGCCCTCACACCAACCTTCACCCACACACCAACCTTCACCCTCACACCAACCTTCTTCCACCCACCAACCTTCTCCCACACACTAACCTTCACCCACACACCAACCTTCACCCTCACACCAACCTTCTCCCACACACCAACCTTCTCCCACACACTAACCTTCTCCCACACACCAACCTTCTCCCTCACACCAACCTGCGCCCTCACACCAACCTGCGCCCACACACCAACCTTCTCCCTCACACCAACCTTCACCCACACACCAACCTTCACCCACACACCAACCTTCTCCTTCACACCAACTTTCACCCTCACACCAACCTTCACCCACAAACCAACCTTCACCTACACACCAACCTTCGCCCTCACACCATCCTTCACCTTCACACCAACCTTCGCCCTCACACCAACCTTCACCCTCACACCAACCTTCACCCATACACCAACCTGCGCCCTCATACCATCCTTCGCCCACACACCAACCTTCACCCAGACACCAACCTTCTCCCTCACACCAACCTTTACCCACACACCAACCTTCACCCACACACCAACCTTTACCCACACACCATCCTTCATCCACACACCAACCTTCTCCCACACACCAACCTTCACCCACACACCAACCTTCAACTTCACACCAACCTGCGCCATCACACCAACCTGCGCCCTCACACCATCCTTCGCCCTCACACCAACCTTCACCCACACACCAACCTTCACCCTCACACCAACCTTCTCCCACACACCAACCTTCTCCCACACACTAACCTTCACCCACACACCAACCTTCACCCTCACACCAACCTTCTCCCACACACCAACCTTCTCCCACACACTAACCTTCTCCCACACACACCAACCTTCTCCCTCCCACCAACCTGCGCCCTCACACCAACCTGCGCCCACACACCAACCTTCACCCACACACCAACCTTCACCCACACACCAACCTTCACCCACACCCGAACCTTCACCCAAGCACAAACCTTCACCCTCACACCAACCTTCTCCCTCACACCAACCTGCGCCCTCACAACATCCTTCGCCCTCACACTAACCTTCTCCCACACACCAACCTTCTCCTTCACACCAACCTTCACCCACACACCAACCTTCACCTACAATACCAACCTTCACCCAAACACCAACATTCACCCACACACCAACCTTCAACTTCACACCAACCTGCGCCCTCACACCAACCTTCACCCACACACCAACCTTCTCCCTCACACCAACCTGCACCCTCACAACATCCTTCGCCCTCACGCCAATCTTCACCCACACATCAACCTTCACCCTCACACCAACCTGCGCCCTCACAACATCCTTCGCCCTCACACCAACCTTCTCCCACACACCAACCTTCTCCCTCACACCAACCTTCACTCACACCAACCTTCACCCACACACCAACCTTCACCTTCTCACAAACCTGCGCCCTCACACCAACTTTCGCCCTCACACCAACCTGCGCCCTCACACCAACCTGCGCCCCTCGCACCAACCTTCACCCACACACCAACCTTCACCCTTTGACGGTGTTCCCCCCCCCTTATAATTCTCCCACGCCTGCAGTAAGAGTCATGTCTACTTTTCCCAAGCGTTCTCTACGTAGCAGGCTACAATTTGATATATGGGAGAGAGTGAAGTGTTCTCGGAGAGCCGAGAAATTTGTGAAATAGTAATATTTTGGCCTGTGGTATAGGCCCTTTAGGAAGCCAAGATGGCGCTTGCCTTCCTGATTCCCCGCCAAAACCGTGTGACGTCAATGGCACCGGATTGGTCACCGACAGCAATGTGGCACCGGGAGCCAATGAGAACTTCCCGTGGCGAAAGTGACGTCACGAATGAAGGGGGTCCAGGCCGCGCGCCGAGCTGGCGCCATCAGTCAGACACGACACGTCAAAGAGGTCGGACGTGCGACGATTGGTCCTGTCAGTTTGACAGTTGTTTCCCGCTCCCGTGGATTTACGCGTCACCTGAAGTCTGCCAGTACTCTGTGAGGTCTTCCCTAGTTCATGTGTTGAACCAGAGAGGGAATCGACGGTTAATTGAGCAACAAGTGCTCCAGTCAGGTACTGTGCAAGAAGAAGCAGTGAAGCCGTGCAGTGACGTATGTCACGTCTGTGGCAGTTCACCAGTTCGTGACAAGCGTAGTGGCTGACAGAGCCACTGGGTAGCTGAGGAAGGAGAGGACTATTTGGGAATCCGGACGACTGCAGCTGAGACGTAGGCGGCAGCCGTTGTTGGGAGAAGACGACGGCCAGGAGACCGACTCCAACCCTTCAGGAAGTCAGGAAGGAGCACGGACCTGCAGAGGAAGAAGGCACGGAGACGACGCGCTAAACGGTGGGACGACGAGAGGCTCTGGTAGGACACGACGACGTGTGTGTGGGGGCGTTCCCGACACGAGGACCAGGAGCTACATCTCGACTCTCATTGGAGGATAGGTCGAAGTAGGTGTTTCTAGTTTCCCTCCATATTCCCCTTTAGTTAGCTATATTATTCGGCTATATTATCTAGCCTGAGGATTTTATATGTCGTGAGCAAGTCTCACCCGTGTCACAGTAAGGCACCAGTTTGCCGTGTAGTACTATCAAGAGTACTTATAATACGTATGTTTATTATTGGTGTGTACAGGCACCAGGATTAAGTGATAAATTTACTGTGTTTTGTATATCTTTCTAGAGATTTTGATGTGAAAATATAGTGATAAATTATATATAATATTATGCCAGTATTTGGAGGTTAGGCTACGTGCCCAGAAACTATTCATTTTCCATGTATTGATGTTTGATTTATATACGTTATATATGTCTATGTTCAAGCAGTGATTAATTATTTGTGAGTACAGTGAATTATTGCGTTATTGCCCACGAGAGAAATTACTGAAAACTCCAGTGTTAATATTTCATAATATGTCATTGAATGAAGGGCAGTGAAAACCATTACAGTGAGTCATTGTAGCATTGATTGTAGAAAAGACTGTTTGAGCCTGAGTACAGTGTAACTAAGTAATACGTGCTATTGTGCCAATATCGAGTGTGCGAGTTTCTGGTAATATTGGAGAACTTAAAGAAACAGCGGGCGTGAATCTAGAAAACAAGCAATAAGCTTTCGCGCGGGGGCCAGGCGATCAGCTGTTCTTGACACTTGATGAGGAGGGGAGGTGTTGCCGCTTAGTGAGTGCATACTATTCGTGGGAACTACCGGCCGCTGCCAGGATCAGTTGATTTATTTATTATTGTTTGGCCTTGTGACATCTTTCATACATTTTAAGTAAAATACAAAATTACCATTGTGTTTATATCATTCCCTCCATTGATCTTGTGGCTATATTATACTGAAAGCATAGAGTGATAAGAGTACATACCTGCCTGAACTCCAGATCTATTGAGTGTGACCTTGCCAAGGCTACCACAAATTCAACCAGTCCACTGAGGTGTTACTGGCCACATAAAACACCAGTTGGCGACCTTGTGGTTAACCGTAGAGCCCGATTGTTGGGGAGGGCACATGACAGTCAAGAGAACGAGTCGTGTTCCCACTCCTTCTCAATCAGAGGCCGTTGAGATTGACTGGGCGTGCAGTGGCGCATTGAGGATCGAGTGAAGACCCGCAGGGCTACGGTGAGTGACCTTGAGCATAACTATTGCTCACCCCAGAGTAAGAATAGAGTAGTGGAACCCCAACAACCCACACACCAACCTTCACCCACACACCAACCTTCTCCCACACACCAACCTTCACCTACACACCAACCATCACCCATACATAAACCTTCACCTTCATACCAACCTTCTCCCTCACACCAACCTTCACCCGCATACCAACCTTCACCCTCACACCAACCTTCACCCACACACCAACCTACTCCCTCACACCAACCTTCACCCACACACCAACCTTCACCCACACACCAACCTTCACCCACACACCAACCTTCACCCTCACACCAACCTTCACCCACACACCAACCTTCACCCACACACCAACCTTCACCCACACACCAACCTTCACCCACACACCAACCTGCGCCCTCATACCATCCTTCGCCCACACACCAACCTTCACTCACACACCAACCTTCTCCCTCACACCAACCTTCACCCCTCACACCAACCTTCTCCCTCACACCAACCTTTACCCACACACCAACCTTCATCCACACACCAACCTTCTCCCACACACCAACCTTCACCCACGCACCAACCTTCACCCACACACCAACATTCAACTTCACACCAACTTGCGCCATCACACCAACTTGCGCCATCACACCAACCTGCGCCCTCAAACCATCCTTCGCCCTCACACCAACCTTCACCCACACACCAACCTTCACCCTCACACCAACCTTCTCCCACACTCCAACCTTCTGCCACACACCAACCTTCACCCACACACCAACCTTCTCCCTCACACCAACCTTCACCCAAACACCAACCTTCACCCACACACCAACCTTCACCCACACACCAACCTTCACCCTCACACCAACCTTCACCTTCACACCAACCTTCACCCACACACCAACCTTCACCCTCACACCAACCTTCACCCACACACCAACCTTCACCCACACACCAACCTGCACCCTCACACCAACCTGCGCCCACACACCAACCTTCACCCACACACCAACCTTCACCCACACACCAACCTTCACCCACACACCAACCTTCACCCACACACCAACCTTCACCCACACACCAACCTTCACCCAAACACCAACCATCACCCTCACACCAACATTCTCCCTCACACCAACCTGCGCCCTCACAACATCCTTCGCCCTCACACCAACCTTCACCCACACACCAACCTTCACCATCACACCAACCTGCGCCCTCACAACATCCTTCGCTATCACGCCAACCTTCTCCCACACACCAACCTTCTCCCTCACACCAACCTTCACCCACACATAACCTTCACCCACACACCAACCTTCACCCAAACACCAACCTTCACCCTCTCACCAAACTTCACCAACACACCACCCTTCAACTTCACACCAACCTGCGCCCTCACACCAACCTTCACCCACACACCAACCTTCTCCCTCACACCAACCTGCGCCCTCACAACATCTTTCGCCCTCACACCAACCTTCACCCACACACCAACCTTCACCCTCACACCAACCTTCACCCACACACCAACATTCACCCACACACCAACCTTCACCCACACACCAACCTTCACCCACACACCAACCTTCACCTTCTCACAAACCTGCGCCCTCACACCAACCTGCGCCCCTCACACCAACCTTCACCAACACACCAACCTTCAGCCACACACCAACCTTCACCCACACACCAACCTTCTCCCACACACCAACCTTCACCCACACACCAACCATCACCCACACACCAACCTTCACCCTCATACCAACCTTCTCCCAAACACACCAACCTTCTCCCACACACCAACTTTTACCCACACACCAACCTTCTCCCTCACACCAACCTTCACCCACACACCAACCTTCACCCACACACCAACCTTCTCCTTCACACCAACTTTCACCCTCACACCAACCTTCACCCACACACCAACCTTCACCTACACACCAACCTTCGCCCTCACACGATCCTTCACCTTCACACCATCCTTCGCCCACACACCAACCTTCACCCACACACCAACCTTTTCCCTCACACCAACCTTTACCCACACACCAACCTTCACCCACACACCAACCTTTACCCACACACCAACCTTCATCCACACACGAACCTTCTCCCACACACCAATCTTCACCCAAACACCAACCTTCACCCTCGCACCAACCTTCTCCCTCACCCCAACCTGCGCCCTCAGAACATCCTTCGCCCTCACACGAACCTTCACCCACACACCAACCTTCACCCTCACACCAACCTGCGCCCTCACAACATCCTCCGCTCTCACACCAACCTTCTCCCACACACCAACCTTCTTCCTCACACCAACCTTCACCCACACACCAACCTTCACCCACACACCAACCTTCACTCAAACACCAACCTTCACCCTCTCACCAAACTTCACCCACACACCAACCTTCAACTTCACACCAACCTGCGCCCTCACACCAACCTTCACCCACACACCAACCTTCTCCCTCACACCAACCTGCGCCCTCACAACATCCTTCGCCCTCACACCAACCTTCACCCACGCACCAACCTTCACCCTCACACCAACCTGCGCCCTCACAACATCCTTCGCCCTCACACCAACCTTCTCCCACACACCAACCTTCTCCCTCACACCAACCTTCACCCAAACCAACCTTCACCCACACACCAACCTTCACCCACACACCAACCTTCGCTCTCACAATAACCTTCACCTTCACACCAACCTTCACCCACACACCAACCTTCACCTTCACACCACCCTTCACCCACACACCAACCTTCACTCACACCAACCTTCACCCACACACCAACCATTACCTTCACACCAACCTTCACCCACAAACCAACCTTCTCCCTCACACCAACCTTCACCCACACATCAACCTTCACCCACACACCAACCTTCACCCACACACCAACCTTCACCCACACAGCAACCTTCACCCCTCACACCAACCTTCACCCACACACCAACCTTCACCCACACACCAACCTTCACCCACACAACAACCTTCACCCACACACCAACCTTCACCCACACACCAACCTTCACCCACACACCAACCCTCACCCACACACCAACCTTAACCCACACACCAACCTTCACCCACACACCAACCTTCTCCCACACACCAACCTTCAACTTCACACCAACCTGCGCCTTCACACCAACCTGCGCCCTCACACCAAACTTCACCCACACACCAACCTTTACACACACACCAACCTTCTCCCTCACACCAAACTTCACCCACACACCAACCTTTACACACACACCAACCTTCTCATTCACACCAACCTTCACCCACACACCAACTTTCACCCTCACACCAACCTTGTCCCACACACCGACCTTCTCCCACACACCAACCTTCTCCCTCACACCAAATTTCACCCACACACCAAATTTCACCCACACACCAACCTTCACCCACACACCAACCTTCACCTTGACACGAACCTTCCCCTTCTCACCAACCTGCGCCCACACACCAACCTTCATCCACACACCAACCTTCACCCACACACCAACCTTCACCCACACACCAACCTTCACCCTCACACCAACCTTCTCCCACACACCAACCTTCACCCACTCACCAACCTTCTCCCACACACCAACCTTCACCCACACACCAACCTTCACCCACACAACAACCTTCACCCTCATCCCAACCTTCTCCCCCACACCAACCTTCACCCACACACCAACCTTCACCCTCACACCAACCTTCACCCACACACCAACCTTCTCTCTCACATCAACCTTCTCCCACACACCAACCTTCTCCCTCACCAACCTTCACCCACACACCAACCTTCACCCACACACCAACCTTCACCCACACACCAACCTTCACCCACACACCGACCTTCACCCTCACACCAACCTTCACCCACACACCAACCTTCACCCACACACCAACCTTCACCCTCACACCAACCTTCACCCACACACCAACCTTCACCTTCACACCAACCTTCACCCACACACCAACCTTCACCCTCACAGCAACCTTCACCCACACACCAACCTTCACCCACACACCAACCTTCACCCACACACCAACCATCACCCACACACCAACCTTCACCCAAACACCAACCTTCACCCTCACACCAACCTTCTCCCTCACACCAACCTGCGCCCTCACAACATCCTTCGCCCTCACACCAACCTTCACCCACACACCAACCTTCACCCTCACACCAACCTGCTCCCTCACACCAACCTTGACCCACACACCAACCTTCACCCAAACACCAACCTTCACCCTCACACCAACCTTCACACACACACCAACCTTCACCCACACACCAACCTTCACCCACACAACAACCTTCACCCAAACACCAACCTTCACCCTCACACCAACCTGCGCCCTCACAACATCCTTCGCTATCATGTCAACCTTCTCCCACACACCAACCTTCTCCCTCACACCAACCTTCACCCACACACCAACCTTCACCCACACACCAACCTTCACCCAAACACCAACCTTCACCCTCTCACCAAACTTCACCCACACACCAACCTTCAACTTCACACCAACCTGCGCCCTCACACCAACCTTCACCCACACACCAACCTTCTCCCTCACACCAACCTGCGCCCTCACAATATCCTTCGCCCTCACACCAACCTTCACCCACACACCAACCTTCACCCTCACACCAACCTTCACCCACACACCAACCTTCACCCACACACCAACCTTCACCCTCACACCAACCTTCACCCACACACCAACCTTCACCTTCACACCAACCTTCACCCACACACCAACCTTCCCCCTCACAGCAACCTTCACCCACACACCAACCTTCACCCACACACCAACCTTCACCCACACACCAACCATCACCCACACACCAACCTTCACCCAAACACCAACCTTCACCCTCACACCAACCTTCTCCCTCACACCAACCTGCGCCCTCACAACATCCTTCGCCCTCACACCAACCTTCACCCACACACCAACCTTCACCCTCACACCAACCTGCTCCCTCACACCAACCTTGACCCACACACCAACCTTCACCCAAACACCAACCTTCACCCTCACACCAACCTTCACACACACACCAACCTTCACCCACACACCAACCTTCACCCACACAACAACCTTCACCCAAACACCAACCTTCACCCTCACACCAACCTGCGCCCTCACAACATCCTTCGCTATCATGTCAACCTTCTCCCACACACCAACCTTCTCCCTCACACCAACCTTCACCCACACACCAACCTTCACCCACACACCAACCTTCACCCAAACACCAACCTTCACCCTCTCACTAAACTTCACCCACACACCAACCTTCAACTTCACACCAACCTGCGCCCTCACACCAACCTTCACCCACACACCAACCTTCTCCCTCACACCAACCTGCGCCCTCACAATATCCTTCGCCCTCACACCAACCTTCACCCACACACCAACCTTCACCCTCACACCAACCTTCACCACACACCAACCTTCACCCACACACCAACCTTCACCTTCTCACAAACCTGCGCCCTCACACCAACCTGCGCCCCTCACACCAACCTTCACCAACACACCAACCTTCAGCCACACACCAACCTTCACCCACACACCAACCTTCTCCCACAAACCAACCTTCACCCACACACCAACCATCACCCACACACCAACCTTCACCCTCATACCAACCTTCTCCCAAACACACCAACCTTCTCCCATACACCAACTTTTACCCACACACCAACCTTCTCCCTCACACCAACCTTCACCCACACACCAACCTTCACCCACACACCAACCTTCTCCTTCACACCAACTTTACCCCTCACACCAACCTTCACCCACACACCAACCTTCACCTACACACCAACCTTCACCCACACACCAACCTTCACCCACACACCAACCTTCACCCACACACCAACCTTCTCCTTCACACCAACTTTACCCCACACACCAACCTTCACCCACACACCAACCTTCACCTACACACCAACCTTCGCCCTCACACCATCCTTCACCTTCACACCAACCTTCGCCCTCACACCAACCTTCACACTCACACCAACCTTCACCCACACACCAACCTGCGCCCTCATACCATCTTTCGCCCACACACCAACCTTCACCCACACACCAACCTTCACCCCTCACACCAACCTTCACCCACACACCAACCTTCACCCACACACCAACCTTCACCCACACAACAACCTTCACCCACACACCAACCTTCACCCACACACCAACCTTCACCCACACACCAACCCTCACCCACACACCAACCTTAACCCACACACCAACCTTCACCCACACACCAACCTTCTCCCACACACCAACCTTCAACTTCACACCAACCTGCGCCTTCACACCAACCTGCGCCCTCACACTAAACTTCACCCACACACCAACCTTTACACACACACCAACCTTCTCCCTCACACCAAACTTCACCCACACACCAACCTTTACACACACACCAACCTTCTCATTCACACCAACCTTCACCCACACACCAACTTTCACCCTCACACCAACCTTGTCCCACACACCGACCTTCTCCCACACACCAACCTTCTCCCTCACACCAACCTTTACCCACACACCAACCTTCACCCACACACCAACCTTTACCCACACACCAACCTTCATCCACACACCTACCTTCTCCCACACACCAACCTTCACCCAAACACCAACCTTCACCCTCACACCAACCTTCTCCCTCACACCAACTTGCGCCCTCACAACATCCTTCTCCCTCACCAACCATCACCCACACACCAACCTTCACCCACACACCAACCTTCAACCACACACCAACCTTCACCCACACACCGACCTTCACCCTCACACCAACCATCACCCACACACCAACCTTCACCCACACACCTACCTTCACCCTCACACCAACCTTCACCCACACACCAACCTTCACCTTCACACCAACCTTCACCCACACACCAACCTTCACCCTCACAGCAACCTTAACCCACACACCAACCTTCACCCACACACCAACCTTCACCCACACACCAACCTTCACCCACACACCAACCTTCACCCACACACCAACCTTCACCCTCACACCAACCTTCACCCACACACCAACCTTCACCTTCACACCAACCTTCACCCACACACCAACCTTCACCCTCACAGCAACCTTCACCCACACACCAACCTTCACCCACACACCAACCTTCACCCACACACCAACCATCACCCACACACCAACCTTCACCCAAACACCAACCTTCACCCTCACACCAACCTTCTCCCTCACACCAACCTGCGCCCTCACAACATCCTTCGCCCTCATACCAACCTTCACCCACACACCAACCTTCACCCTCACACCAACCTGCTCCCTCACACCAACCTTGACCCACACACCAACCTTCACCCAAACACCAACCTTCACCCTCACACCAACCTTCACACACACACCAACCTTCACCCACACACCAACCTTCACCCACACAACAACCTTCACCCAAACACCAACCTTCACCCTCACACCAACCTGCGCCCTCACAACATCCTTCGCTATCATGTCAACCTTCTCCCACACACCAACCTTCTCCCTCACACCAACCTTCACCCACACACCAACCTTCACCCACACACCAACCTTCACCCAAACACCAACCTTCACCCTCTCACCAAACTTCACCCACACACCAACCTTCAACTTCACACCAACCTGCGCCCTCACACCAACCTTCACCCACACACCAACCTTCTCCCTCACACCAACCTGCGCCCTCACAATATCCTTCGCCCTCACACCAACCTTCACCCACACACCAACCTTCACCCTCACACCAACCTTCACCACACACCAACCTTCACCCACACACCAACCTTCACCTTCTCACAAACCTGCGCCCTCACACCAACCTGCGCCCCTCACACCAACCTTCACCAACACACGAACCTTCAGCCACACACCAACCTTCACCCACACACCAACCTTCTCCCACAAACCAACCTTCACCCACACACCAACCATCACCCACACACCAACCTTCACCCTCATACCAACCTTCTCCCAAACACACCAACCTTCTCCCATACACCAACTTTTTCCCACACACCAACCTTCTCCCTCACACCAACCTTCACCCACACACCAACCTTCACCCACACACCAACCTTCTCCTTCACACCAACTTTACCCCTCACACCAACCTTCACCCACACACCAACCTTCACCTACACACCAACCTTCACCCACACACCAACCTTCACCCACACACCAACCTTCACCCACACACCAACCTTCTCCTTCACACCAACTTTACCCCACACACCAACCTTCACCCACACACCAACCTTCACCTACACACCAACCTTCGCCCTCACACCATCCTTCACCTTCACACCAACCTTCGCCCTCACACCAACCTTCACACTCACACCAACCTTCACCCACACACCAACCTGCGCCCTCATACCATCTTTCGCCCACACACCAACCTTCACCCACACACCAACCTTCACCCCTCACACCAACCTTCACCCACACACCAACCTTCACCCACACACCAACCTTCACCCACACAACAACCTTCACCCACACACCAACCTTCACCCACACACCAACCTTCACCCACACACCAACCCTCACCCACACACCAACCTTAACCCACACACCAACCTTCACCCACACACCAACCTTCTCCCACACACCAACCTTCAACTTCACACCAACCTGCGCCTTCACACCAACCTGCGCCCTCACACCAAACTTCACCCACACACCAACCTTTACACACACACCAACCTTCTCCCTCACACCAAACTTCACCCACACACCAACCTTTACACACACACCAACCTTCTCATTCACACCAACCTTCACCCACACACCAACTTTCACCCTCACACCAACCTTGTCCCACACACCGACCTTCTCCCACACACCAACCTTCTCCCTCACACCAACCTTTACCCACACACCAACCTTCACCCACACACCAACCTTTACCCACACACCAACCTTCATCCACACACCTACCTTCTCCCACACACCAACCTTCACCCAAACACCAACCTTCACCCTCACACCAACCTTCTCCCTCACACCAACTTGCGCCCTCACAACATCCTTCTCCCTCACCAACCATCACCCACACACCAACCTTCACCCACACACCAACCTTCAACCACACACCAACCTTCACCCACACACCGACCTTCACCCTCACACCAACCTTCACCCACACACCAACCTTCACCCACACACCAACCTTCACCCTCACACCAACCTTCACCCACACACCAACCTTCACCTTCACACCAACCTTCACCCACACACCAACCTTCACCCTCACAGCAACCTTAACCCACACACCAACCTTCACCCACACACCAACCTTCACCCACACACCAACCTTCACCCACACACCAACCTTCACCCAAACACCAACCTTCACCCTCACACCAACCTTCTCCCTCACACCAACCTGCGCCCTCACAACATCCTTCGCCCTCACACCAACCTTCACCCACACATCAACCTTCACCCTCACACCAACCTGCTCCCTCACACCAACCTTGACCCACACACCAACCTTCACCCAAACACCAACCTTCACCCTCACACCAACCTTCACACACACACCAACCTTCACCCACACACCAACCTTCACCCACACACCAACCTTCACCCAAACACCAACCTTCACCCTCACACCAACCTTCTCCCTCACACCAACCTGCGCCCTCACAACATCCTTCGCCCTCACACCAACCTTCACCCACACACCAACCTTCACCCTCACACCAACCTGCGCCCTCACAACATCCTTCGCCCTCACACCAACCTTCACCCACACACCAACCTTCACCCTCACACCAACCTGCGCCCTCACAACATCCTTCGCTATCACGTCAACCTTCTCCCACACACCAACCTTCTCCCTCACACCAACCTTCACCCACACACCAACCTTCACCCACACACCAACCTTCACCCAAACACCAACCTTCACCCTCTCACCAAACTTCACCCACACACCAACCTTCAACTTCACACCAACCTGCGCCCTCACCCCAACCTTCACCCACACACCAACCTTCTCCCTCACACCAACCTGCGGCCTCACAACATCCTTCGCCCTCACACCAACCTTCACCCACACACCAACCTTCACCCTCACACCAACCTTCACCCACACACCAACCTTCACCCTCACACCAACCTGCGCCCCTCACACCAACCTTCACCAACACACCAACCTTCATCCACACACCAACCTTCACCCACACACCAACCTTCTCCCACACACCAACCTTCACCCACACACCAACCATCACCCACACACCAACCTTCACCCTCATACCAACCTTCTCCCAAACACACCAACCTTCTCCCACACACCAACTTTTACCCACACACCAACCTTCTCCCTCACACCAACCTTCACCCACACACCAACCTTCACCCACACACCAACCTTCTCCTTCACACCAACTTTACCCCTCACACCAACCTTCACCCACACACCAACCTTCACCTACACACCAACCTTTGCCCTCACACCATCCTTCACCTTCACACCAACCTTCGCCCTCACACCAACCTTCACCCTCACACCAACCTTCACCCACACACCAACCTGCGCCCTCATACCATCTTTCGCCCACACACCAACCTTCACCCACACACCAACCTTCTCCCTCACACCAACCATTACCCACACACCAACCTTCACCCACACACCAACCTTTACCCACACACCAACCTTCATCCACACACCTACCTTCTCCCACACACCAACCTTCACCCAAACACCAACCTTCACCCTCACACCAACCTTCTCCCTCACACCAACCTGCGCCCTCACAACATCCTTCGCCCTCACACGAACCTTCACCCACACACCAACCATCACCCTCACACCAACCTGCGCCCTCACAACATCCTCCGCTCTCACACCAACCTTCTTCCACACACCAACCTTCTCCCTCACACCAACCTTCACCCACACACCAACCTTCACCCACACACCAACCTTCACCCAAACACAAACCTTCACCCTCTCACCAAACTTCACCCACACACCAACCTTCAACTTCACACCAACCTGCGCCCTCACACCAACCTTCACCCACACACCAACCTTCTCCCTCACACCAACCTGCGCCCTCACAACATCCTTCGCCCTCACACCAACCTTCACCCACACACCAACCTTCTAACTCACACCAACCTTCACCCACACCAACCTTCACCCACACACCAACCTTCACCCACACACCAACCTTCGCTCTCACAATAACCTTCACCTTCACACCAACCTTCACCCACACACCAACCTTCACCTTCACACCACCCTTCACCCACACACCAACTTTCACCCACACCAACCTTCACCCACACACCAACCTTTACCTTCACACCAACCTTCACCCACACACCAACCTTCTCCCTCACACCAACCTTCACCCACACATCAACCTTCACCCACACACCAACCTTCACCCACACACCAACCTTCACCCACAAACCAACCTTCAACCACACACCAACCTTCACCCACACACCGACCTTCACCCTCACACCAACCATCACCCACACACCAACCTTCACCCACACACCTACCTTCACCCTCACACCAACCTTCACCCACACACCAACCTTCACCTTCACACCAACCTTCACCCACACACCAACCTTCACCCTCACAGCAACCTTAACCCACACACCAACCTTCACCCACACACCAACCTTCACCCACACACCAACCTTCACCCACACACCAACCTTCACCCACACACCAACCTTCACCCTCACACCAACCTTCACCCACACACCAACCTTCACCTTCACACCAACCTTCACCCACACACCAACCTTCACCCTCACAGCAACCTTCACCCACACACCAACCTTCACCCACACACCAACCTTCACCCACACACCAACCATCACCCACACACCAACCTTCACCCAAACACCAACCTTCACCCTCACACCAACCTTCTCCCTCACACCAACCTGCGCCCTCACAACATCCTTCGCCCTCATACCAACCTTCACCCACACACCAACCTTCACCCTCACACCAACCTGCTCCCTCACACCAACCTTGACCCACACACCAACCTTCACCCAAACACCAACCTTCACCCTCACACCAACCTTCACACACACACCAACCTTCACCCACACACCAACCTTCACCCACACAACAACCTTCACCCAAACACCAACCTTCACCCTCACACCAACCTGCGCCCTCACAACATCCTTCGCTATCATGTCAACCTTCTCCCACACACCAACCTTCTCCCTCACACCAACCTTCACCCACACACCAACCTTCACCCACACACCAACCTTCACCCAAACACCAACCTTCACCCTCTCACCAAACTTCACCCACACACCAACCTTCAACTTCACACCAACCTGCGCCCTCACACCAACCTTCACCCACACACCAACCTTCTCCCTCACACCAACCTGCGCCCTCACAATATCCTTCGCCCTCACACCAACCTTCACCCACACACCAACCTTCACCCTCACACCAACCTTCACCACACACCAACCTTCACCCACACACCAACCTTCACCTTCTCACAAACCTGCGCCCTCACACCAACCTGCGCCCCTCACACCAACCTTCACCAACACACGAACCTTCAGCCACACACCAACCTTCACCCACACACCAACCTTCTCCCACAAACCAACCTTCACCCACACACCAACCATCACCCACACACCAACCTTCACCCTCATACCAACCTTCTCCCAAACACACCAACCTTCTCCCATACACCAACTTTTTCCCACACACCAACCTTCTCCCTCACACCAACCTTCACCCACACACCAACCTTCACCCACACACCAACCTTCTCCCACACACCAACCTTCAACTTCACACCAACCTGCGCCTTCACACCAACCTGCGCCCTCACACCAAACTTCACCCACACACCAACCTTTACACACACACCAACCTTCTCCCTCACACCAAACTTCACCCACACACCAACCTTTACACACACACCAACCTTCTCATTCACACCAACCTTCACCCACACACCAACTTTCACCCTCACACCAACCTTGTCCCACACACCGACCTTCTCCCACACACCAACCTTCTCCCTCACACCAACCTTTACCCACACACCAACCTTCACCCACACACCAACCTTTACCCACACACCAACCTTCATCCACACACCTACCTTCTCCCACACACCAACCTTCACCCAAACACCAACCTTCACCCTCACACCAACCTTCTCCCTCACACCAACTTGCGCCCTCACAACATCCTTCTCCCTCACCAACCATCACCCACACACCAACCTTCACCCACACACCAACCTTCAACCACACACCAACCTTCACCCACACACCGACCTTCACCCTCACACCAACCTTCACCCACACACCAACCTTCACCCACACACCAACCTTCACCCTCACACCAACCTTCACCCACACACCAACCTTCACCTTCACACCAACCTTCACCCACACACCAACCTTCACCCTCACAGCAACCTTAACCCACACACCAACCTTCACCCACACACCAACCTTCACCCACACACCAACCTTCACCCACACACCAACCTTCACCCAAACACCAACCTTCACCCTCACACCAACCTTCTCCCTCACACCAACCTGCGCCCTCACAACATCCTTCGCCCTCACACCAACCTTCACCCACACATCAACCTTCACCCTCACACCAACCTGCTCCCTCACACCAACCTTGACCCACACACCAACCTTCACCCAAACACCAACCTTCACCCTCACACCAACCTTCACACACACACCAACCTTCACCCACACACCAACCTTCACCCACACACCAACCTTCACCCAAACACCAACCTTCACCCTCACACCAACCTTCTCCCTCACACCAACCTGCGCCCTCACAACATCCTTCGCCCTCACACCAACCTTCACCCACACACCAACCTTCACCCTCACACCAACCTGCGCCCTCACAACATCCTTCGCCCTCACACCAACCTTCACCCACACACCAACCTTCACCCTCACACCAACCTGCGCCCTCACAACATCCTTCGCTATCACGTCAACCTTCTCCCACACACCAACCTTCTCCCTCACACCAACCTTCACCCACACACCAACCTTCACCCACACACCAACCTTCACCCAAACACCAACCTTCACCCTCTCACCAAACTTCACCCACACACCAACCTTCAACTTCACACCAACCTGCGCCCTCACCCCAACCTTCACCCACACACCAACCTTCTCCCTCACACCAACCTGCGGCCTCACAACATCCTTCGCCCTCACACCAACCTTCACCCACACACCAACCTTCACCCTCACACCAACCTTCACCCACACACCAACCTTCACCCTCACACCAACCTGCGCCCCTCACACCAACCTTCACCAACACACCAACCTTCATCCACACACCAACCTTCACCCACACACCAACCTTCTCCCACACACCAACCTTCACCCACACACCAACCATCACCCACACACCAACCTTCACCCTCATACCAACCTTCTCCCAAACACACCAACCTTCTCCCACACACCAACTTTTACCCACACACCAACCTTCTCCCTCACACCAACCTTCACCCACACACCAACCTTCACCCACACACCAACCTTCTCCTTCACACCAACTTTACCCCTCACACCAACCTTCACCCACACACCAACCTTCACCTACACACCAACCTTTGCCCTCACACCATCCTTCACCTTCACACCAACCTTCGCCCTCACACCAACCTTCACCCTCACACCAACCTTCACCCACACACCAACCTGCGCCCTCATACCATCTTTCGCCCACACACCAACCTTCACCCACACACCAACCTTCTCCCTCACACCAACCATTACCCACACACCAACCTTCACCCACACACCAACCTTTACCCACACACCAACCTTCATCCACACACCTACCTTCTCCCACACACCAACCTTCACCCAAACACCAACCTTCACCCTCACACCAACCTTCTCCCTCACACCAACCTGCGCCCTCACAACATCCTTCGCCCTCACACGAACCTTCACCCACACACCAACCATCACCCTCACACCAACCTGCGCCCTCACAACATCCTCCGCTCTCACACCAACCTTCTTCCACACACCAACCTTCTCCCTCACACCAACCTTCACCCACACACCAACCTTCACCCACACACCAACCTTCACCCAAACACAAACCTTCACCCTCTCACCAAACTTCACCCACACACCAACCTTCAACTTCACACCAACCTGCGCCCTCACACCAACCTTCACCCACACACCAACCTTCTCCCTCACACCAACCTGCGCCCTCACAACATCCTTTCGCCCTCACACCAACCTTCACCCACACACCAACCTTCTAACTCACACCAACCTTCACCCACACCAACCTTCACCCACACACCAACCTTCACCCACACACCAACCTTCGCTCTCACAATAACCTTCACCTTCACACCAACCTTCACCCACACACCAACCTTCACCTTCACACCACCCTTCACCCACACACCAACTTTCACCCACACCAACCTTCACCCACACACCAACCTTTACCTTCACACCAACCTTCACCCACACACCAACCTTCTCCCTCACACCAACCTTCACCCACACATCAACCTTCACCCACACACCAACCTTCACCCACACACCAACCTTCACCCACAAACCAACCTTCACCCCTCACACCAACCTTCACCCACACACCAACCTTCACCCACACACCAAACTTCACCCACACACCAACCTTCTCCCTCACACCAACCTTCTCCTACACACCAACCTTCACCCACACACCAACCTTCACCCACACACCAACCTTCATCCACACACCAACCTTCACCCACACACCAACCTTCACCCACACACCAACCTTAACCCACACACCAACGTTCACCCACACACCAACCTTCTCTCACACACCAACCTTCAACTTCACACCAACCTGCGCCTTCACACCAACCTGCGCCCTCACACTATCCTTCGCACTCACACCAACCTTCACCCACACACCAACCTTCACCCACACACCAACCTTCTCCCTCACACCAAACTTCACCCACACACCAACCTTTGCACACACACCAACCTTCTCATTCACACCAACCTTCACCCACACACCAACTTTCACCCTCACCCCAACCTTGTCCCACACACCGACCTTCTCCCACACACCAACCTTCTCCCTCACACCAAATTTCACCCACACACCAACTTTCACCCACACACCAACCTTCACCCACACACCAACCTTCACCTTGACACCAACCTTCCCCTTCACACCAACCTGCGCCCACACACCAACCTTCATCCACACACCAACTTTCACCCACACACCAACCTTCACCCACACACCAACCTTCACCCTCACACCAACCTTCTCCCACACACCAACCTTCACCCACTCACCAACCTTCTCCCACACACCAACCTTCTCCCACACACCAACTTTTACCCACACACCAACCTTCTCCCTCACACCAACCTTCACCCACACACCAACCTTCTCCCTCACACCAACCTTCACCCACACACCAACCTTCTCCCTCACACCAACCTTTACCCACACACCAACCTTCACCCACACACCAACCTTTATCCACACACCAACCTTCATCCACACACCTACCTTCTCCCACACACCAACCTTCACCCAAACACCAACCTTCACCCTCACACCAACCTTCTCCCTCACACCAACCTGCGCCCTCACAACATCCTTCGCCCTCACACGAACCTTCACCCACACACCAACCTTCACCCTCACACCAACCTGCGCCCTCACAACATCCTCCGCTCTCACACCAACCTTCTCCCACACACCAACCTTCTCCCTCACACCAACCTTCACCCACACACCAACCTTCACCCACACACCAACCTTCACCCAAACACCAACCTTCACCCTCTCACCAAACTTCACCCACACACCAACCTTCAACTTCACACCAACCTGCGCCCTCACACCAACCTTCACCCACACACCAACCTTCTCCCTCACACCAACCTGCGCCCTCACAACATCCTTCGCCCTCACACCAACCTTCACCCACACACCAACCTTCTCCCTCACACCAACCTTCACCCACACCAACCTTCACCCACACACCAACCTTCACCCACACACCAACCTTCGCTCTCACAATAACCTTCACCTTCACACCAACCTTCACCCACACACCAACCTTCACCTTCACACCACCCTTCACCCACACACCAACTTTCACCCACACCAACCTTCACCCACACACCAACCGTTTACCTTCACACCAACCTTCACCCACACACCAACCTTCTCCCTCACACCAACCTTCACCCACACATCAACCTTCACCCACACACCAACCTTCACCCACACACCAACCTTCACCCACAAACCAACCTTCACCCCTCACACCAACCTTCACGCACACACCAACCTTCACCCACACACCAAACTTCACCCACACACCAACCTTCTCCCTCACACCAACCTTCTCCTACACACCAACCTTCACCCACACACCAACCTTCACCCACACACCAACCTTCATCCACACACCAACCTTCACCCACACACCAACCTTCACCCACACACCAACCTTAACCCACACACCAACGTTCACCCACACACCAACCTTCTCCCACACACCAACCTTCAACTTCACACCAACCTGCGCCTTCACACCAACCTGCGCCCTCACACCATCCTTCGCCCTCACACCAACCTTCACCCACACACCAACCTTCACCCACACACCAACCTTCTCCCTCACACCAAACTTCACCCACACACCAACCTTTACACACACACCAACCTTCTCATTCACACCAACCTTCACCCACACACCAACTTTCACCCTCACCCCAACCTTGTCCCACACACCGACCTTCTCCCACACACCAACCTTCTCCCTCACACCAAATTTCACCCACACACCAACTTTCACCCACACACCAACTTTCACCCACACACCAACCTTCACCCACACACCAACCTTCACCCTCACACCAACCTTCTCCCACACACCAACCTTCACCCACTCACCAACCTTCTCCCACACGCCAACCTTCTCCCACACACCAACTTTTACCCACACACCAACCTTCTCCCTCACACCAACCTTCACCCACACACCAACCTTCACCCACACACCAACCTTCTCCTTCACACCAACTTTACCCCTCACACCAACCTTCACCCACACACCAACCGTCACCTACACACCAACCTTCGCCCTCACACCATCCTTCACCTTCACACCAACCTTCACCCACACAACAACCTTCACCCTAATCCCAACCTTCTCCCTCACACCAACCTTCACCCACACACCAACCTTCACCCTCAAACCAACCTTCACCCACACACCAACCTTCTCCCTCACATCAACCTTCTCCCACACACCAACCTTCTCCCTCACACCAACTTTCACCAACACACCATCCTTCACCCTCACACCAACCTTTACCCACACACCAACCTTCACCCACACCAACCTTCACACACACACCAACCTTCACCCTCACCAACCTTCACACACACACCAACCTTCACCCACACACCAACCTTCACCCACACACCAACCTTCACCTACACACCAACCTTCACCCTCACACCAACCTTCACCCACAGACCAACCTTCACCCACACACCAACCTTCACCCTCACACCAACCTTCACCCACACACCAACCTTTACCTTCACACCAACCTTCACCCACACACCAACCTTCTCCCTCACACCAACCTTCACCCTCACCAACCTTCACCCACACACCAACCTTCTCCCACACACCAACCTTCACCCACACACCAACCTTCACCCACACACCAACCTTCACCCACACACCAACCTTCACCCTCACACCAACCTTCACCCACACACCAACCTTCACCCACACACCAACCTTCACCCTCACACCAAATTTCACCTACACACCAACCTTCACCCTCACAGCAACCTTCACCCACACACCAACCTTCACCCACACACCAACCTTCACCTTCACACCAACCTTCACCCACACACCAACCTTCACCTTCACACCAACCTTCACCTTCACACCAACCTTCAGCCACACACCAACCTTCACCCACACCAACCTTCACACACACACCAACTCTCACCCACACACCAACCTTTACCTTCACACCAACCTTCACCCACACACCAACCTTCTCCCTCACACCAACCTTCACCCACACTCTAACCTTCTCCCTCACACCAACCTTCACCCACACACCAACCTTCACCCACACACCAACCTTCACCCACACACCAACCTTCTCCCTCACACCAAACTTCTCCCACACACCAACCTTCACCCACACACCAACCTTCACCCACACACCAACCTTCACCAACACACCAACCTTCTCCCTCACACCAACCTTCACCCACACACCAACCTTCTCCCTCACACCAACTTTCTCCTACACACCAACCTTCAGCCACACACCAACCTTCACCCACACACCAACCTTAACCCACACACCAACCTTCACCCGCACACCAACCTTCACCAACACACCAACCTTCACCCACACACCAACCTTCACCCACACACCAACCTTCACCCACACACCAACCTTAACCCACACACCAACCTTAACCCACACACCAACCTTCACCCACACACCAACCTTCTCCCACACACCAACCTTCAACTTCACACCAACCTGCGCCTTCACACCAACCTGCGCCCTCACACAATCCTTCGCCCTCACACCAACCTTCACGCACACACCAACCTTCACTCTCACACCAACCTTCTCCCACACACCAACCTTCTCCCTCACACCAACCTTCACCCACACACCAACCTTCACACACACACCAACCTTCTCCCTCACACCAACCTTCACCCACACACCAACCTTCACCCTCACACCAACCTTCGTCCTCACACCAACCTTCACCCTCACACCAACCTGCGCCCTCACACCAACCTGCGCCCACACACCAACCTTCACCCACACACCAACATTCACCCACACTCCAACCTTCACCCACACACCAACCTTCACCCACACACCAACATTCACCAACACACCAACTTTCAACTTCACACCAACCTGCGCCCTCACACCAACCTTCACCCACACACCAACCTTCTCCCTCACACCAACCTGCGCCCTCACAACATCCTTCGCCCTCACACCAACCTTCACCCACACACCAACCTTCACCCACACACCAACCTGCGCCCTCACAACATCCTTCGCCCTCTCACAAACCTTCTCCCACACACCAACCTTCTCCCTCACACCAACCTTCACCCACACACCAACCTTCACCCACACACCAACCTTCACCCTTACACCAACCTGCTCCCACACACCAACCTTCACCCACACACCAACCTTCTCCCTCACACCAAACTTCACCCACACACCAACCTTTACACACACACCAACCTTCTCATTCACACCAACCTTCACCCACACACCAACTTTCACCCTCACACCAACCTTGTCCCACACACCGACCTTCTCCCACACACCAACCTTCTCCCTCACACCAAATTTCACCCACACACCAACTTTCACCCACACACCAACCTTCACCCACACACCAACCTTCACCTTGACACCAACCTTCCCCTTCACACCAACCTGCGCCCACACACCAACCTTCATCCACACACCAACTTTCACCCACACACCAACCTTCACCCACACACCAACCTTCACCCTCACACCAACCTTCTCCCACACACCAACCTTCACCCACTCACCAACCTTCTCCCACACACCAACCTTCACCCACACACCAACCTTCACCCACACAACAACCTTCACCCTCATCCCAACCTTCTCCCTCGCACCAACCTTCACCCACACACTAACCTTCACCCTCACACCAACCTTCACCCACACACCAACCTTCTCCCTCACATCAACCTTCTCCCACACACCAACCTTCTTCCTCACACCAACTTTCACCCACACACCAACCTTCACCCTCACACCAACCTTTACCCACACACCAACCTTCACCTACACCAACCTTCACCCACACACCAACCTTCACCCTCACCAACCTTCACACACACACCAACCTTCACCCACACACCAACCTTCACCCACACACCAACCTTCACCCACACACCAACCTTCACCCTCACACCAACCTTCACCCACAGACCAACCTTCACCCACACACCAACCTTCACCCTCACACCAACCTTCACCCTCACACCAACCTTCACCCACACACCAACCTTCACCTTCACACCAACCTTCAGCCACACACCAACCTTCACCCTCACAGCAACCTTCACCCACACACCAACCTTCACCCACACACCAACCTTTACCTTCACACCAACCATCACCCACACACCAACCTTCTCCCTCACACCAACCTTCACCCTCACCAACCTTCACCCACACACCAACCTTCACCCACACACCAACCTTCACCCACACACCAACCTTCACCCACTCACCAACCTTCACCTTCACACCAACCTTCACCCACTCACCAACCTTCACCTTCACACCAACCTTCACCCACACACCAACCTTCACCCTCACACCAACCTTCACCCACTCACCAACCTTCACCTTCACACCAACCTTCACCTACACACCAACCTTCACCCACACACCAACCTTCTCCCTCACACCAACCTTCACCCTCACTCTAACCTTCTCCCTCACACCAACCTTCACCCACACACCAACCTTCACCCACACACCAACCTTCACCCACACACCAACCTTCTCCCTCACACCAACCTTCTCCCACACACCAACCTTCACCCACACACCAACCTTCACCCACACACCAACCTTCACCCACACACCAACCTTCTCCCTCACACCAACTTTCTCCTACACACCAACCTTCACCCACACACCAACCTTCACCCACACATCAACCTTCACCCACACACCAACCTTCAGCCACACACCAACCTTCACCCACACACCAACCATAACCCACACACCAACCTTCACCCGCACACCAACCTTCACCCACACACCAACCTTCACCCACACACCAACCTTCACCCACACACCAACCTTCACCCACACACCAACCTTAACCCACACACCAACCTTCACCCACACACCAACCTTCTCCCACACACCAACCTTCAACTTCACACCAACCTGCGCCTTCACACCAACCTGCTCCCTCACACAATCCTTCGCCCTCACACCAACCTTCACGCACACACCAACCTTCACTCTCACACCAACCTTCTCCCACACACCAACCTTCTCCCTCACACCAACCTTCACCCACACACCAACCTTCACACACACACCAACCTTCTCCCTCACACCAACCTTCACCCACACACCAACCTTCACCCTCACACCAACCTTCGTCCTCACACCAACCTTCACCCACACACCAACCAGCGCCTTCTAACCAACCTGCGCCCACACACCAACCTTCACCCACACACCAACATTCACCCACACACCAACCTTCACCCACACACCAACCTTCACCCACACACCAACCTTCACCAACACACCAACCTTCAACTTCACACCAACCTGCGCCCTCACACCAACCTTCACCCACACACCAACCTTCTCCCTCACACCAACCTGCGCCCTCACAACATCCTTCGCCCTCACACCAACCTTCACCCACACACCAACCTTCACCCACACACCAACCTGCGCCCTCACAACATCCTTCGCCCTCTCACAAACCTTCTCCCACACACCAACCTTCTCCCTCACACCAACCTTCACCCACACACCAACCTTCACCCACACACCAACCTTCACCCTCACACCAACCTGCTCCCACATACCAACTTTCTCCCACATACCAACCTTCTCCCTCACACCAACTTTCACCCACACACCAACCTTTACCTTCACACCAACCATCACCCACACACCAACCTTCACCCACACACCAACCTTCACCCTCACACCAACCTGCTCCCACACACCAACCTTCACCCACTCACCAACCTTCTCCCACACACCAACCTTCACCCACACACCAACCTTCACCCACACACCAACCTTCACCCTCATCCCAACCTTCTCCCTCACATCAACCTTCACCCACTCACCAACCTTCACCCTCACACCAACCTTCATCCACACACCAACCTTCTCCCACACACCAACCTTCAACTTCACACCAACCTGCGCCTTCAAACCAACCTGCGCCCTCACACCATCCTTCGCCCTCACACCAACCTTCACCCACACACCAACCTTCACCCACACACCAACCTTCTCCCTCACACCAACCTTCACCCACACACCAACCTTTACACACACACCAACCTTCTCAATCACACCAACCTTCACCCACACACCAACTTTCACCCTCACACCAACCTTGTCCCACACACCGACCTTCTCCCACACACCAACCTTCTCCCTCACACCAACTTTCACCCACACACCAACTTTCACCCACACACCAACCTTCATCCACACACCAACCTTCAACCACACACCAACCTTCACACACACACCAACCTTCACCCTCACACCAACCTTCTCCCACACACCAACCTTCACCCACTCACCAACCTTCTCCCACACACCAACCTTCACCCACACACCAACCTTCACCCACACAACAACCTTTACCCTCATCCCAACCTTCTCCCTCACACCAACCTTCACCCACACACCAACCTTCACCCGCACACCAACCTTCACCCACACACCAACCTTCTCCCTCACATCAACCTTCTCCCACACACCAACCTTCTCCCTCACACCAACTTTCACCCACACACCAACCTTCACCCACACACCAACCTTTACCCTCACACCAACCTTTACCCACACACCAACCTTCACCCACACCAACCTTCACCCACACACCAACCTTCACCCACACACCAACCTTCACCCACACACACCAACCTTCACCCACACACCAACCTTCACCCACACACCAACCTTCACCCACACACCAACCTTCACCCACACACCAACCTTCACCCACACACCAACCTTCACCCACACACCAACCTTCTCCCTCACACCAACTTTCTCCTACACACCAACCTTCACCCACACACCAACCTTCACCCACACATCAACCTTCACCCACACACCAACCTTCAGCCACACACCAACCTTCACCCACACACCAACCATAACCCACACACCAATCTTCACCCGCACACCAACCTTCACCCACACACCAACCTTCACCCACACACCAACCTTCACCCACACACCAACCTTCACCCACACACCAACCTTAACCCACACACCAACCTTCACCCACACACCAACCTTCTCCCACACACCAACCTTCAACTTCACACCAACCTGCGCCTTCACACCAACCTGCTCCCTCACAGAATCCTTCGCCCTCACACCAACCTTCACGCACACACCAACCTTCACTCTCACACCAACCTTCTCCCACACACCAACCTTCTCCCTCACACCAACCTTCACCCACACACCAACCTTCACACACACACCAACCTTCTCCCTCACACCAACCTTCACCCATACACCAACCTTCACCCTCACACCAACCTTCGTCCTCACACCAACCTTCACCCACACACCAACCTGCGCCTTAACACCAACCTGCGCCCACACACCAACCTTCACCCACACATAAACCTTCTCCCTCACACCAACCTTCACCCACAAACTAACCTTCTCCTTCACACCAACCTTCACCCACACACCAACCTTTACCTTCACACCAACCTTCACCCACACACCAACCTTCTCCCTCACACCAACCTTCACCCACACACTAACCTTCTCCTTCACACCAACCTTCACCCACACACCAACCTTCACCCACACACCAACCTTCACCCACACACCAACCTTCACCCACACACCAACCTTCTCCCTCACACCAACCTTCTCCCACACACCAACCTTCACCCACACACCAACCTTCACCCACACACCAACCTTCACCCACACACCAACCTTCTCCCTCACACCAACTTTCTCCTACACACCAACCTTCACCCACACACCAACCTTCACCCACACATCAACCTTCACCCACACACCAACCTTCAGCCACACACCAACCTTCACCCACACACCAACCTTAACCCAAACACCAACCTTCACCCGCACACCAACCTTATCCCACACACCAACCTTCACCCGCACACCAACCTACACCCACACACCAACCTTCACCCATACACCAACCTTCACCCACACACCAACCTTCACCCACACACCAACCTTCACCCTCACACCAACCTTCACCCACACACCAACCTTCACCCACACACCAACCTTCACCCACACACCAACCTTCACCCTCACACCAACCTTCACCCTCAGACCAACCTTCACCCACACACCAACCTTCACCCTCACACCAACCTTCACCCACACACCAACCTTCACCTTCACACCAACCTTCAGCCACACACCAACCTTCAGCCACACACCAACCTTCACCCTCACAGCAACCTTCACCCACACACCAACCTTCACCCACACACCAACCTTTACCTTCACACCAACCATCACCCACACACCAACCTTCTCCCTCACACCAACCTTCACCCTCACCAACCTTCACCCACACACCAACCTTCACCCACACACCAACCTTCACCCACACACCAACCTTCACCCACTCACCAACCTTCACCTTCACACCAACCTTCACCCACTCACCAACCTTCACCTTCACACCAACCTTCACCCACACACCAACCTTCACCCTCACACCAACCTTCACCCACTCACCAACCTTCACCTTCACACCAACCTTCACCCACTCACCAACCTTCACCTTCACACCAACCTTCACCCACACACCAACCTTTACCCACACACCAACCTTCACCCACACCAACCTTCACCCACACACCAACCTTCACCCACACACCAACCTTCACCCACACACACCAACCTTCACCCACACACCAACCTTCACCCACACACCAACCTTCACCCACACACCAACCTTCACCCACACACCAACCTTCACCCACACACCAACCTTCACCCACACACCAACCTTCTCCCTCACACCAACTTTCTCCTACACACCAACCTTCACCCACACACCAACCTTCACCCACACATCAACCTTCACCCACACACCAACCTTCAGCCACACACCAACCTTCACCCACACACCAACCATAACCCACACACCAATCTTCACCCGCACACCAACCTTCACCC